>NW_026863342.1:0-121084 GCF_026571515.1 Ruditapes philippinarum | reverse complement strand
GTCACTATCGTAATGATTAAAGCTTACTCCCCTAAACATTGGGTCGCAATCTTAATGTTTTATGTTACCAAGCTAGTCATGTAGGTTACATGGTGGCATTGCCGTTATGCTTTTAAAGTTGGAATATGATTTCAAAAGAATGATTTCATCAGTACAAATTACTTGCAATCAACAATTCAGACTAATTAAAGAAGTAATTAAAGAAAGGAGATAATTTGATTTTTATGTGTGTTTTTTTTAATAATATGAGGAAATCAATATTGCCAAGCTTGTTCTGATGTCCGACAATTCGGTTTGATCCCGTTAAAATGTTAGTATGAAACAGGAAATATATCACCCTTAATTGCATGACTCTAAAGATAAAACATACTAGTATTTGACGTGTAATTTTATCGTATGTATAAAAAATGACTGGAACGATTTTGCTTTTAACTGTTTTTTCGAATAATTACATAAATTAAAAAAAAAGAAACATGCAAACTGTTTTGTAGGCTTTTCTTAATAACGTTATACCTGACGAGTTTCAATCTCTTGTGTAATTAAAGCCCGGGATTGATTAATGAGCAGGAATTTCTGAACATTAGTTTAAATCTCTCGAGATCCTTTATAGCTGAACATTGTTTCTAATGATTCTTCCAGTGTTTGGAAAAAGGAACGAGAGAAAGATTGTTCAACATATATTATTTACTCTAATACCGATTTCAAATATGTTCAAATTAACTAAATTAAAATTAAAAATAAGTTTAAGGGGTAAATGACATTAAATTTATTTTCATCAAATCAGATTTATGTGCATTTGTATATTAAAATGATTTATTAATTTAAACAAAACAATTATTATATCTTTACAAAATCAACAAAATATTGTGACGACTTGAATTACAATGATTAAATGACAGCTTGATCAATATATAAAATTCAACTATGGACCTTATCATAAACTTCAAAATGACTATGAGTAACTCACGCGCGACAAACAATCACCATGTTTGGATATTTTCGAGTCCTATATAGCAAGATATACATATAATACGAATAAATTGGTACAAAAGAATGTCCGTTTTTTCTGCGTCAGACGAGTAGACAAACAACTAAATATAATCTCTCGATAAAAACTACTTATTAGCATGGTTATTCTATTTACCTTTATTTATCAAGATATATCATCAGAGATTATGAAACCTTTCGCTAAATTGTGTAGGAAGGATAAATTTTGTCAATTATTATTACTGTACCGAAAGGGCAAATATACGCCTACGTGCGTAAGACATTACAAGGTCTTGACATTTTAGTGTACCTATGTTATGACAATGTTTCGGTTTTATAACCACCTTGCTGACAATATACTGTTTATTAGTTTATATAGAAGCAAGATAATTTTCGTTCTAGGCATATCTTAACAATTGATTTAACTATATTGACAATTATCTAAAAAGGTATGTCTTAATCGAATACAAACAAAAATCAGAAGAATGGAACCCTTTAATGAACGCCCAAAACTGCGAAATTGTACATGTTTCAGATTCGGTTTGATTGAGCCCGTCAATGAACGGGTGTGTCAAAGTACGTGTGAAAAGCCGCATATCAAAAGAAAACCCCAAATAAATCAATACTCATTTGATAAAAATCATTTTGAAATTCATAGTTCAAAGCAGAAATTAAATTATAGATAAACAAATACTTACGAAAAATAGTTAGGAATGATTTTAAATCAAAGAAGTAGCAGCCATGAAGGTTTACTATAAATCAAAACAGTTATTGTTAAAATGGAGAAGCATTAACATTGTACATATCATTTACCTAAATTTGGTAAAAAAAACTGATGCTAAGGAACCATTCATATTCGTTTTGCAAAGTGAGAACGGTATGTCCATCTTTTGAACTTTGCTTTTTCTTTGGCCGCGAAAATGTCATGTGATAAGTGAAGTCAGTTGAGATAAAAACTATTTTTAACAAAGTTTAAGTCATAAGATTGATTGTATTTCATAAGTGTTTTTAACTGTTAATATACAAACGCATTTTGTCTTGTATCTCATTAAAAATTAAAACCTCTAGTAGCGACTTTATTTCATATAACAAAAAATAACTAAAAATAAACGTCTATAATTGGCCGGCATTTTCCGAAACGTATATAACCCCTTATCCACTCTTTTGACTCTGTAAAAATTACTTTGATCCGACAAATATAACAGTAAATAGATAGAACATTGACACACATACAGAAGAGAAGAGAAACATGTATATGGAAGTTGTCTGTTGTACCGTTCTTGGTATCTGACAAATGATAGACAGAAAAAAGTCAGTTACAGCGAGTTTTCTCATGACCTCTTAAGGAACCGTACGATTCGTATGACAGTAATTCGATTTGTTCCTTCATAGTAACAAACGATCACAACAATTTCATGGGAATGTTTAATGTTTATAAAACTTATACAGTAAATCAATACTAGCTAATTCCAATTTAACACCGCTTGATTAATTAAAAATGTTCAATTAAATGCACATAATTTCCAATAAATCTTATCTAGTACGTAAACGGGATTAGTTGCAAATCATCGTGAGCTTTTACTACTAAATGTGATATATTATAATTTGTCAATAATGAAGCAAGGAGTTAATAAAGTGGTGTTTTGACATCGAAATATAAACCTTAATCACCATAACTTAACTGATGCAAAATAGAGAAAAGGAAAGAAAGAGAAAATTCATCTTTACAGCCAATGAGTATTTTTTCGATACTGTAGCAAGATAAATGTTTCTGAGAAACAAAAGAAATTGCGTTTATGGGGCATTGAGAAAAAACTGTCCTTATGATAAAACTCATTTTAAATTACTGGAGCATAAACATTAAAAAGCTAACAATCCTTTATTTAGAGGAATCAATGTTTTTTTGTCTTTCAAACTGCATTGCATTTTTATCACTTGATGTTTGTTTACACTAAAGTAAGTTTAAAATACTGGAAGTAAGTTTATCTGAAAGTATAATTATAATAATTCATTATACTGTTGTTAAAACGCCTACCTCTTTTTGAGATAAGAGTTTGTAATTATATTTTTTGTTGCGTAATATTTAAAATACTTGCATAGCACTGTATGGTTATAGTATGAATCTGCAGGATAGTTTTATTTTTGTTCTGTCAGAACAGTTAGTCTTTCAACATGTCAGTTTCAAAGTTAAAACTATCTGCCTGTGTGTTTAGTTTGATGAGGAAAGATAAACTTGGATACTAAAATAAAAGAAACTAAACAAACATTTTGAAGAAATTACATTTAGTTGTAACACTGAACGAATTTTGCGTTTATTGTGTAAATTGAAGTGAAATTGAATTTTCACAAAACATATTTGAAGTTGATATGGTATTTAAATGAAAGGCTTCTTTCAAATCACAAACATTAAACTGTTACAAAAATGAATGACACTATTTCACCAAGTTTCGTTGGAAAAATGGAAACACACTAACTTTAACGTTTTAGCGCGTCTGTCACTTAAAGCAAAATGAACTTAATCGTAGTGAAGGCTATACGCGCATTATAAACATTTTGCTTAAAGCAAAACTATTTAACCCTGAACGTTCTAAGTCGCTCTGTAGCAGAATTTGACGCTACTGAAGCACCTCGATTTTATTCGATATATTGTAAACTGCGAAATAAATTTTATTTTTAAATAAGATAAATAATTTAACAACGTAAATCTATTAAGTATAAACGGCTATCGAAGTCCCATTTTCTTTTCTTTAATGAATGATAACGAGTCTATACCAGAATATACTTCGGCACACCTTTGTTATTGTCAATACACCTTCACACTTAGGTTATTTTCAATATTACTATTCATTGTATTAACTGATATTTAGAAATATAGTTGTCGTCTGTTTTTAATATGCAAAACGTGATTGTCTGCATTAAGAATGACATTATTAAAGCGATTACGGATCATAAAACGGCATCCTTTGTTAACTTAAATATAACTGAGGTAGGTATCTTATGTGCTTATGTTCTGGTGCTTTGACTGAGTAGTTATACGTATTTGCCTGTTCTCTACCTAAAACCAACAAACATATTTACTTATTAAGCATATTGCCGTGTGAGACTTGTTATGAATATATCTTAGAACAGTAGCTATTGGTCTCATTCAATTTGAAAGTATATCATATCAGATTTTCGTTTATTTTGGTTTGGTTTTACGGTGTACCAACTATTTTTAGGTTATGGCATGGAAATTTTGGCTAACGTCAGGTGTAAAAACTTAAAGAAACACCAGGGATAAATACTTCATGACCTGCTGAATCTAATAGATGCATAATATACTCCAATAATTCTGATATATTTAGACGCGTCTTACGATAACGCAGGGTTACATTGTGGCCTCAATTCTGATGCCTCATCCCGAAACCCCTCCTCCACAAGGGGTATATCATATAAAGGACTGTTATAGGGACATACGTAATAAGTATAAGTGATTACATATAACCACGTTTTACATATCAACGTTGTAAATGTCACGAGTGAACGTGTATAGAAATATTGTCATATATGTTAATGGTAAAATAATTATGGTTCGTTACGATAATAACCTATGTTGCAAATGGTTTTTTACGGGAAACCTATCAAATGTAAACTTGACCTTATACATACAGATTTTGACAGATATGAATATAAAGCTAATGACACTTTTGTTGTAGTTGTAACATTCAGCAGGGATTTTAAATAGTTTCAAAAACATATGATAAACAAGATCAACAGGGAAAGGCGGTGTTCAATGAACGCAACCCCACACGACCCAGCAACAAGAACCAGTAGCAAGGAGCTCAAGTCTTTTCCCAGTCGATATCAATAAAACAGTGCATATTCCATTTTTTGTAATAAAAAAAATTATAAAAGACGTTCCATATCAGATAATTACAAAACAAACCTGAAAAGTATCAGATTCTCACATGGAACGTTATGGAAATCTAATAACATGAAACGCTATTAAATTTCTCTTTTTGTAAATCCCTTAGGAATATGCAGGCCATTTTGATTGTCTATGCATTATACCATAAACATTTGCTGAAAGAAGCAGTAATTTAATCATACATACAAAACTATTTATATTTTTTTAAGTTTTTTTTTTTCATTCTGCAAAAATACAATATGATTGAAGTATTGAATCCAACAAACGTAACATTGTACGTCCATGTGCAGTATTGTTATTTTTTTAACAACTCAAAGCATTATTTAGTACACAATTTTATTAAGTCCACGCCTATTTGTGATATTGTATTGTTTAAAATAACGAAATCAGAAGTTAAAGTTATACATCTTGTGATGTTTAGTTACTGAACTGGAGTAATTGTCACTGTTACAATCTGACACAACTTTAGCATGAACTGCAATTGGTATGATAATCCTTTTAAAACCTCCACACATAAACATATAAATGTTTTAAAATTGATATGAATCGGCTCTTTGCGTGCTGGTTTTATTCAAATGAGTCTCGAGCTATTTGTTTTAATATCTTCTTGCAACATTAATATCACGCATCTCCTGCAGTTAGTCTCGGGAGCAGAAACAATATATTATCGTGTCATCGTTTAATTCAATCTTCCAACACTAAAACGTATCATTTTAACAGATACAACGTTACAATGTGTCAGACATACGACATTAGATAGCACTTGATATAGTCTCCGGGAATTTAGTTTTCATGAAAATCAACATTTACAAACCATTATATATTCTGTTACAAGCTCTTTTGGGTGACGTTTTCATATCAGTTCGTACGTATGAGTTTACAAATCACCAAATAGGAATAGAGTAGAATTAAAGCGCGCGTTAAGATCTAGAATACTGAATCCTTAGAAAAGGCTTTCCTAAAGCAGTGTAAGTAGATACTGATAATGGAAAAGTAATATGAGAAACAACCTAATATGGATCCGTATTACAGACATTTAGGACATTGATCAATCGGAGTAGTTAACTGTAATTCCATAAGCAAACATCGCTTGAAACAGGTATTAAGAAAATGAGTGTTCAAAACCTCGTTCATTCAACTACAAAGAAGTAATGTTTTATATGTAGTAGTCCTCGTTATGCAAGAAAAATATGACAACTTACAGTATTCGACAATTTTCCAGTTAAAATTATCTCTGTATGACAAACAATGTAGCATTGATTGTTGACTATACAACACTTTAAAGCTTAATGATCAAATACTTAGATAATATCAAAATCATTAAAGTATTGTGTAGATAAACTACGTTTCCACTTCAAACAAACACACATGAATCTACAAGGAATCAGATTAATGGACTCCAAGCAATTTCTCTTCATTATTCTATACATTATTTGTCTGTATTTCACTACAGTTCAAGCATGTTGTTTTGATAAGTTTTGTTTGCAATATGTAGATTTATATGGAATGAAGTTTTAATGTTTTAAAATGCTTCAAAACTTACAATAATTGTTAAAGGCATGTTAATGAAAGCAACTATTTGAAAATTGAATGTTAATACAAAAGTTAAAAAGGATGATTTGTTGCACTGTTAACAAATACCAAATGCAAAATACTATCCCCAAGAACCTAACTACACTAAATGACTTTACAAGCGTAAATAATACATAGTTTTATAATATATATTTATATATTTCTGTTGTTCCCATGGCTTTACGAGACATAACGTTAAGATGTCTTTGAGAAACAATTATCGTATTTCAATATGTGTACCGATGCTCTATGATGTTGTGTCAGCAATTTAAATAAAGTGACCAATTAAATTAACAATGCATTTTACTCTGATGATGGCTTTGTTTTTATCTATTTATTTGTTTATTCATTTATTTATTTATATATTTATTATTATTATTATTATTATTATTATTATTATTATTATTGTTATTATTATTATTATTATTTCTAATATTATATTTATGTTTTGCTTTTATACGGATGTTTTTTGTAGTATCATCGTTTATGTTGATAAAACGCAACCACTTTTCACTATTACGATTATATATGTATAGTTCCGCACTTTTATGAGGTTAAAACCGTGATATACTTTAAATGATAACAACATCGTATACGAGTGCATGTGTTAAAAAATGTTTTTGTCGGAATGGTATATCATAGCGCATATATATTTGTTCAATGTTCTGTTCAATGTTCCTGTAATACACCATCACGATGTGTGTTATTATGTTGTACGCGACCTATCAACGCCATAAATGCCTCCAAATATCAATTTTAGATGCATGTCTTTCCTTACTTTAAGATAATAAAAAACGCAAAAGAATATTTCAATTCTTCGTAAAATTTGCAAATGAAAATAACTAAATGAAATAAGTAATACTTGTTTTAGTTACGTATATTTTTTATTTTTATTTTAAATAATAAAAGCGAAAATATTAAAACATGAATGAGATTGATTTTCATCCTGATTTGCGTTGAAACGATACACTTACAGGGCGTATACACTTTGATTGACATGTTCCCCTTTTGTCTATTTAATCCATAATCTCTATCACACCGACATTTTATCAAATTCGCATACCTTATGTATACATATACTTTAGAGTCCCATTATTTGCTTTGTAATTGTTTTTCAGCAGTGTTTGTCTTCCGATATACCGTCTAAGTAAGTAACTAAATCTCAAAATTGTGTAGGAAGCGTTAATTCCATGAAATGTCTTCTTAACATATGGGAAGGGCAATATACACCTACTTATACTCATGCCAGCAAAAATATTGCCGCTTGCTAATTATTTCTCCCCACCCCCTGTTTTATTTGTTTTGGTAATATTCTATTAGTGTCACTAACCTATAAATATGCGTATTTTCTTCGTTCACTTGCACATTCATTACTCATTGACTATTAGAAACTTTGTCGTGACATCAACTGTATAGTTGGTGGTTTATGTAACTAAACGTGCAATCATGGTATGAAATTATTTTTAAAAGGGTAATTCGTTAAAAAGACCTTATCGAAAGCACTTAAAAGTTAAATCTATATATTTTACCTTGGGCAACAGACAACTTGTTATTGAAAACATAACTTCTATTAGTGTTTACAACAAAATGTATGACTAACTGGGTAATATTGCTTTACAGCTGTACAAGTCCATATCATAGTTTGTTTTATCTGCTTAAGATAAGCTCAAAATGCCAGGAATGCCAACCGGTAAACACAGGAATGTGCAACTAACAAGATTAAAAGGAATAAATTAAACGCACATAACAATCATTTAACTCAAATACTTAAAGTGATTTTAATTAAATTTGATTGTCCCATTCAGTTATATATTACTTCTTGTATTGGATATTAGCAGTAGCTATGTTGTCATCAAAAATGTAACACTTGCATTATTTCTTACTTTTATATAGTTATAGTTTGAATTATATTCGCTGTGTTCTTTTGATCAGCTGCAAAATAAACCAATGAGGAAACAAAACAAAACAACTGTTTTACTTTTTTGTTATTATTACCTGTAATTATTTTGTTACTGTATTATTATTAGACTTATAGGTTTAAGTTAAAACAAAGTTACATAAGTATTTGCAAAGAGTATTACACACTGTGCAAAATAGTTAATCATTATCTTTCTGTTTTTCGATATATCAATACACTTTAAAATTACCTCAAGATTACTTTCACCAAAATGATTAATTGTCTTAAAATGAGGACAAAAAAGTCAATTCAATAAGAATAAATAAAAACTTAACTTTTCATTTCATCTCGAAATTGTTTTGAGTTTTAGACAGGAAACTTTTCTAGGAAATTTTCCCATTGAGATTCGATGACAAAAAGTTACCAAGATTTAACGCATTTACAGTTTACAATTAAATTAAATATTTTAGCGTCATATGTCTCCTGATACAAGAAGGTAATTTATAAAAAAAATCAGAATTTCTGTGAATTCATAGTTACCACTGAAAGGCACTTATAACATTTCCAATTTTCTACTCCCAATATATTAATACAGGCAATATTGGTACTTTCAATAAAAACTTTAAATTAAAAAAAATGTAACATTGATGCAACTGTTGCATGTAAAATGTCTACTTGTAATAAAAAAGCTCTAATTATATAAATATTACCATCGATATTTGAACCAGTGTATTCTATTTAGTTAGTTTTTAATACGTGTGATACTTACATTATTTTTTAGATATTTTATAAATTGTTAAAGTAGCATGTTTAAGAAAAATGTACGATAAAAAAACAACAACAAAAAACCCTTAAAATTCGTTTCAGGCATTTGGCATGATAGCAACCATAATAAAAATTACGAAAAAAATAATAGTGAAATTCAGTTTCCCAAAAAGGCCCAAGTCTATTCATATTTATAACTCTATCTATAATAGGGTGTGCAAACAAATGTTTATTTACATTTTAACTGCCAATTACATTGACACTATGCAGTGTCCTTCTAATAATTAACTGTTAGAAAAACAAAGATCCTTATACTACTAACAGAGACTGTAAAACAATTCATATGTGCTTTAAAGTTATGTGAAGTTATTTGAAAATGTAAACTATATTGTGTACAAAAAGACACTGTTTTGCCTCAAAAAGAAGTATTTTATTTCATTTTTTATTCAGTATATCAATAGAACTATTAATATATATATGCTTTCGTATGTCATATATAGTTGTCATTTACAGTGTTTCTTAGTTGACATTTTATATTCTATAAATCATATATAATGTATGACAAATGACAAAAGAATTTCTGATTAATACAGGGCCCAGGGGAATGCACGTGACTTTATCAATACTACTCTGATATACTTAGTATTGATTAAATTCATGGAATTTCATGCCAAGAATCTACTATAATATCTTTTCACAATTTATAGGTAACCTTTAAGCAGATAATAACATTTAAGGACATGAATGGTGACATGTCCAGGGCTTCTCTGCTAGTGCCTGAAAGGGAAGACGGACCCTAATTAAGCATAGAATAAACACGCACACAGGAAATTATTATTGATCAAACCATTATTAATATACCAAAACTAAATTACTGTTCAAACGTTTAAACCCTCACTTTGGTGAATGCGTGTATAGAAAACCCTATAATGGCCAAAATGCCATAATAAAAGAGAATAACGTGACATTCCTTTTATATTTTACACTGTCAACTGAACTTAAAGCATTTTTACTTGGGGACCATACGTCGCTTATCATGGAAAGGCACTAACGTGTCACATTGAAGGTTCCATGATCACCGACGTATGAATACATCTGCAGAAATATGTTGAAAACTGCTTAAGCCGGTTGTAGATTGCACTTTCCAGTACTGTCCATGAACAGGCTCAATCAAACCGAACCTGCAACATTTTCATTTCTGCCGTTTTGGATTATTTAGGGATTCTGTTACGCTAATATTAATTTAGAATGTGTATAATCTTTCATAATAAAATTCAATATTTATAACAAAAAAAAAACGGGGAAAGATAAATTTTCGGAAGATACAAAAAGCTTAAAATCGATTGACCTAAATTTTTGGCACGCCCCAGTGAAATCATTTATATGTTTATACGAATTTTGATATATATTTTTGAAATAAATGGTCTCAACCATTTCAATCGATTGTTCTCTAATAACTCCCTAAATTCATTAAAAGTAGATTATACTCGTGCAGTACAAAATAGATACAAGTATATTGCAACAGCGCTTTTCAGTTACGTGTGTAGCATATACAAATAGGTATTTAACAAAATGTGCAAAAATGAGGAAAAAATTTATAAAAAATGCCCTCCAAATTTGTCTTCCCTTTGAGAGCTTTTTTTTCTACCCAACCCCAAATTTTTGTTTTCCTTATTTTTTTTGTAAAAGCAAAAAAAATAACCCCACCCATTTAAAAAATTTTCCCTTTTTCCCCTAATAAACAAAAACTAAAATGACAATTTTAAAATAAATGATTTTCTAAAAAAACCATTGACTTGAAAAATGCGTTTCTAGGATATTAAAATTTTGTCGTTCAAAAGGGAAAAAATAAAAATTAGAAAAATATAAAAAAATATCAATTTTTTTTAAAAACGCTGTTTCAAAAATCCCTTTTGATTTTCATAAAATGTTTTTCACTATTTTTAAAAGCCCACATTTTGCCATTGACATATTTGAGAGTTTTCATGCAATTAATCAAAATATACCTAATACATTGTTTCTGCATTGTGATCAACAAATAACCGAATCCATGAATAATTGATAAATCGATAAATATGTATTGTCATACTTTACTTAAAGGCTATTTCCTGAAGCTCAACACCCTAGGGGACAAATAATCCGGATGTTGAGCTTTCGTTTAGTGTGAAGTTGTTTTGTTTTGTTGTTTTATTTTATGTTTTTGGATAATCATTATGTTGTTGTGTAAAGTGTACTGTTTTACAGAAGACACTGATGGGAAAGGGTTTCCCAGGGGTGCATCCCAATAAACATTTTTAAACAGAAAACATATTTTAAACTCCCATTTCAAAAACAATTTTACATTTGAAAGGGGTTTACGTATAAAATTGATTTTTATATGTTTTAATATTTATAAAATAAAAAAAATTCCCCAATAAAATTTTGTTAACGTTGTTGTATATTTTCTTTGATCCTATGGTTGTAGTTATTGTTGTTGTTGTTGTTGATGATGATGATTTTTATTTCTGAACTGATATATGTTACACTGTTGTTTTTCTGCTTCTCAGTAACTAACAGTTAATCACGATGCGATAATAGCCAGAGATTTAACAACTTTTAGTGTATGCAACTGAAATAAATTGGTTCACAGCGTGTGTTAAGTATTTCAGCTTACGCTAAGTCTCGCTCTAAACTTTTGAACGAAATTCTCGTGACATCGTTTTATTACATAATCCAGCACATTCATTTGCACTCATCTTATCTGATGATATATTTCATTGTGTCAGACACGAGACACTAGATTGCACTTTATATAGTCTCCTGGAACTCACATTCTCATGAAACTCGCCATTTTGATACAATTATGCTATCTTCTATCAGCATTGTTTCGGAGAACATTTTCCTATCAGAGCACTTGTTTGAATATTAAATGATTCCGAAGGGATGCAAAAGGAGTACAGCAGAAAAATCTTTCTAGAAACAAAATAATAACATTCCGGTCTATATGAAGTTGATCGAAAAGATACTGACGTAAGTTACAAAGATTCAAACCAAGATTTGTATAATTATTTGAAGTAATCTTAGCCATTCAATGACATGTTTATAATGGTTTCAAGTTTCCAAAACCTTATTGTCGAAAAGGCAAAGGTTGAACAGATTGTCACAGCCATCTTATCTATACCTTGGAAATAATGCACCAACGTTATCATCGCCTACGAATTATTCGTTATTGATATTTTTGAAATGCTTAGGAAATTAAGTTGTTTCGAATAGCTAATAAAAGGTGAATAAATTACACAATGTCAATTAGTATATTGTTTATTTTAAAGTATAGTTAAAAAATCGCGCCTGTTTAATGATGTGTTAATGGTAAAGTAATTTGAATTAGAATCTGACGCATTCCCAAAATGTTTTAATATGTTTATAAAAAACATTATGCAAAAGGTGAAAATCGATAGTGATGAAGTTCTGTGTGATGTTACCTAGTTCTCAAGGCATTATATCGCAATGTGATTATCAAATTATCAAAATTATCAAATTATTAATTATTAAATCATTAATTATTTTGAAATTTATCAATTTACAATTAATTTGGATTAAATGTGCTTGACATTGAAAATGTAAAGGAAGCAGTTTTCTTAGATATACCGGTGTACATTTAATTGAAGATTACATAATTGTTAAATAATAGTTTTATTTTAGGTCATTGCCATTCGTTCTACTATTGACATATACAATAGTGATCCAGTGGATATCAAAGTTTTTTAATCAAAATGTTTAAACAAATTAGTTGCATACTCTTCTTAACAGTTATAAAAAATTGAACGAGACTCGAGTAGAAAATCAAGTAGGAATTTAGTTCATACAGTTGAACCTCAATTATAAATGAATTGAATATCTTAATATGAATTGATGAAACATGTCAATTATTGCATAAAAATAATTTCATGATCTCATGAGAAACTCTGGCTTCGTGTGATAATATTTCTAATTGTCCCTTGATCATTATAAAAGCGGTACAAATTTCTGAGACATTTAGATCTGTTCACATATTCTTAGAAATCGATAGAACTAATTTCAATTTAAAGCCAGCATTGTAAAACCAGGAAGTAGGATCGAGACAAAATAACTGATATTAAATAACAAAGAATTCAAACAAAATGGTTGCATCGTTGTTTTGATAATTAATTGTTTTGCTGTTTAGTTTATTAATCTTAGATATACATAAAATATACCAGTAACACTGTGAAACAATAACATCTTTGACCCGAATAAAGGTTAATGGCGGAATAAATAATTTTTCAACCAAAATTGTAAGGAATAATCGGTCATAGGTACAACAAATAACCAACCAAATGTAGTGTTCTGGCCAATGACACTTTTGTATGATGAATTTTTGTATGATTAAGAGATTGTTGAGTTTATACTCGTATTGAATAACACCAAACTATGAAAATTATATACAAAAATATTTTGATATGACAGACATAACGTTGTATATGTTAAAATCAAGGTTTATTTAATTATGTGCTATATTTACTAGTTATTGCTTTTAAATACATTCTACAATTCATGCGTGTTATTTTTAACAAGTTCCAAATGTTTATAACTCTTCTCATCTTAACATTGCAATGGAAGAAATTAAATTCATCGCTGCCTCCCCAACTTAATATATTTATCATTGTCAGATTCTCAAATTGATAAGAAATGATTAACTGCGTGTCAGAAGATGTTCAGATGACACTTATTAAGCTATTTCTCTTGTACAATGCTGAAACACCGTCTTCTTGAACTGTGTCTTGGAAAAACGAACACGACTTTTTCGTGTCATCTTTTTATTAAATTATCCAACACATTCATTTGCACTTAAATGCTTCGTCTTATCTGATAAATATTCTATAGGGTCAGACATTAGACATTAGATAGCACTTTATACAGTTTCCTGGAATTTTGTTTCTCCTAAAAGTAATTAATAGTATAACCATTCTCCTACACGCATTACTTTGGAAGAAATAGATCGAGAAAAAAAGCAAAACAGTGTAACGATAGAACCTTATCCAATAGAAAATGAACCTTGGATAAAAAAAAAAAATAAACATTAGTTAACATTTTTAGGACAGCAGCACACTCTTTGATAAGGATATAATTATTCGGTTGAAATACATACACATAAATATATACATAATATCGTTATCAATATAATGTTACAATTTTAATCATCATATGTTGTATGATAACATCAAAATTTAAAGTAAATACGAATATTATTTACTCGATTATTATCAGCTTTTCCCTCAACCTATTGAGTCGTTGACTTAAGAAGAAAAAAATTAAATGAAATAAAAATACTTTCTCCATTACGCTGCAATAATTTCTAATTCTCGACCTGTTAACATATTATGTTTTTATTGTAATGGACCAGAGGTCATTCAAATAGAAATATATGAATACATCAGAGATGCGTTAAATGAATAGAAGATAATCTATTCATTTATTGATGGATAACGATGTTTCGTGCTAGATTACAAAATCTAAATATAAATGGAATAGCGGCGTTCAAAGGAACACAGACCCAACCATAAACATTACAAGGATCACCGGAAGGACACATAAATCGCAAGAATAATCAGTGGATTAACTTTTCAAGACAATTAAAGGAACGAGTGTGGAGTGGGGGCAACAAATAAATTTCACTGTCTGCATTCAATACATAACTATTAATTAGAATAGCAAAATTATAATATTTTCATTTTGTTATTGCAACACTTCTCAACAAAGCAGTAGAATATCAGAACATACCATGCCTGTTATATAAAACAGATGTAAGGTTAAAGGTAACTCAAATAAAAAAAGTAAGTAGTGTAAATTTTGAACAGTGTATATTTTGAGTTCACTGTCAATTGAATTTTAATATAAATATGCTAGATACCAGAGCAAAAACAGAAAAAAGTGTTGTTTTATAACCTATTTAATCAAATGCGATTATTCTGAATTTAAAGTGCAATTTAAGCTAGACATTTATGCACGTGCTTTGAAAAATAAACACGAGATACAATCTCCTGGATTGTTCTAGCCAGCACAATATATCTTAAATGAGATATTTTTTAACATTTGCAGTTCACACGCACTAGAGAGATGTCGTCAAGACAAACATTCAATAAAGCTTTTTATATAAGAATATCAACCATCTGTTGTAAGAAGTTATTGTTAACCGAGTAAAATGAAGAAGTTGGATTTGATGATTTTATTTTCCAAGTGTTAATCTTTAAATTAATCTTTAGTAGTATTATTGATATAGAATTTGTATGCAATGATGTTTTAATGACAACAATGCACGCACAATATCTTTTCGTTGGTCAATAGAAATATAACATTTTCACACTTTTCAGATATGTTCATGCACAAAATGACACATCTATTGGAAATTAATGTCTTCTGACATAAAGATCATCAATTATCATTGGAAGTAGTTTTAAGTTTTAAATTAAACACTCTCCGAATATCAATATTAAATGACAAATCACCCCCTGAATATACAGATTCTAATCATATACTATTGATTAAATGCTACATCTTCATCATTGAAGGCAAGGCAATCTGACTTTCTATTTCAAAGAATGATTTAAAACCGTGACAACATTTAATTGAAATGTGTTTATGAAAGATAAGTTCATTCTTGAAAACGAAAACATAATGTTAGTAATTGTATGTTTTATTTAGATACACGGTGTTTTGCATAACCTCAGATTCAAACTTTGTCGTAGCATAAGTAACCGTTTCATCCTCTCGGATTTCAATTTATGCTAGAAAGCCATTGCAATTTTGAAGAAATGTTAATCTTTTGAGGTTAACAGAAACATTAAATTTGTATATTGCTTTAATGTGTCCTTACTATATTTTAAAATAATCTTAAAACCTTAAAATGTTCTATTTTTAAAGATGTTAGAATACTATCATACCGTAGGATTCATGTCAATAACTAATTGTTTCTATTTCACCATGTTAGTGCAACCGTTATGATGATATTGAACACATTTTCACTGATAAACTTAAATGGCTTGCATCTACTAACAAAATGTACATTTGATTTATGTCAAAGAGGGACGTCAGTTTCGATTTCTAGAGTAATGTTATCCTCCATTTCACGTCTGGCATAATTTTACTCCAAACATATGTTTATATGGCTCATGCTTATATTTATATTCGCATTCTCAATTATAGTGTAAAATCTAATACAAAGCATATGATATTATTTATATTTTCGTTTTATCTGAAACGCATTGGTATCTGTGTTAGGTATCGGCACAAGTTTCCGTAATATATTTACTATACGTAATATATGTCACTTCAAGAACAAAAATACATTATCAGTATGTAAAAGAAATCTCACAATGAACTCGACTTTTGATATAGTTTGCCCTTAATCGTAACGTTAGAGTAGAGAATTATCATAGATCGGGAACAGTTCATTTTGTCATAAATAATTGGAAACAAATACAACAACTCTTGAAACCGTTCTATAATTTTTTTTACATATTTCTGTAACCACGTAAGAAGAAAAAAAGGCGTTTTTGTTGTCGTTGTTGTTGTTTGTTGTTGTTCTGGAAATACAGCTTATGTCACCAGCTTGTACTTTTTTATGATGAATGTAAGATGGTCTAAGCTGTTAACACGTTCATAGACTTATCAAGTTACTTATTACGTGGGCAGTTTGTTTGTTAAATTTGAACACTATAGACTTAAAGGAAAATTCTGGAGGAAGACATTTCTTAAATGTGAGAGTGTTTTGATATATTTATAATAATTACATTATGTCTAAAAGCCAATATACTGTCATTAACAATTATTCGAAGCATGTCTTCATATGATGTCTCTGATCGAACGTATTTAAATTGTTGTAATAATATTACCGGGGTAAAAATACAAGTTTACAAATAGCGTTTAAATGATGAAAGTCAACTATACTGTGTTTGTTAAGGCACTGCTAAAAAACATGTATTATATCTTGAAAAATGTTCAGCATCAAATAGCATACCAGACATATCCATAGAAATTGGTTTGAAAACTTTAAAGAAAAAGAAAATAAGGAAATAACAAAAATATTTTAATAGATAACACTAAAGCTAAAATATTAATGCATTATTTATATCCTTCGTAGAGTCCACAACCGACCATTGTTTAAAAAGCACTGACCTTAAAACCATACGGATGAAGAACGTTTGAATAGACTATCACTGTTGTAAAAGTGTATATTTTAATCATTATTGTGAAAATCCTGAGATTAATTATAATATCGTGGTGTAATTAATTATGTCCAGTTCTTGACATTGAGCTACAATGTATGTTTATCAGAGATATTATACAGTAAATTGAATATCTAAGGATTGCCGTTGATACTCCCACATGGATTGAGGGAAGGTAAGTAAACAAGGTATGTCATTAGGAAAAAGAATTGATTGTGTGAAACTAAAACGTATATTTCTAATAAACTACTTCTGATTGTTTATATTATTCCAAATTAATATGGATTAGGAAATTCAGTATCCACAGAGAGACCCGAATGTCTCAACAAACGGACAAGAAACGATGACATATATTTGTTAATAAAGGTATTTGTTGAACGAAACAACCAGTGCACCGTTCCTACACTGAAATCTAATTCTAAACGCATTTGTAAATTAATCAAACATAATTTCAGGAAAGAGAAGTATTGTGCTTCTTAATGAATTTTGATTAAACTTCTTAATCAGACAATTTCGTTCCTCAGGTTCAATTAAATAGGGGCGGGCGTTAAATGTCGTAAAAGTAATTACTAAAGTTGTAATACAAGACCAATTGTTTTCAAATGCATAGTAAAGGGGAAGGTAAACATTTTATCTTTTTTTTTTATTAATTTTGATAAAGTATGGAAAATAAGATACCGACTAGAATAGTGTAACATTATCTAAGTGACTCTTTAGAAGGAAACTCGATATGCATACCTTTTGGTTATTTACTTCATTTGTTTATGTTCTTGATTCTTTGAAATTTATTCAGCTGAAATAAAACTTAGATTATTTAAGCAATCCATATGCAAACGTACGAGGTTATGTGATAGAATCGTTAATGGACATTAAAATTATTCGAGTGTATTAAAACTATGTCTTAAAGGGATGGGTTTATAGATGAAATAAAAACATAATAAATATATACGTGCACATTAACATCTAACACTATCTGCTGCCAGTTATCATTATTGAACGCCGCCCTCCCATGTTGATCTCGTTTTCATATCATTTTTTTGTTTGTTTTTGTTTTAACAACATTGATTTTTATCTTTAAAAAAGTCTTATAAACAAATATACCGTAAGAATCGGCCGTAACATGTTTAGAAAAAAATTCTATTTTATTTTTAAAGTAAACAAGCTTTTGGCAGATTATTCGGAATAATATTTTACTTTTCAAACTCTTATGAACATAAATGCTTCTATGTGTCATTCCTTACTCTAAATTAGTAGAGTAATATAGTTTAACTGTTATCGATGCAAAACCTTTTCATATTGTGGAAAACAAACATGTTACTAATCTTATATTGCAATAGAATAAGAAGAAACAATTTGGTGTCTGGTTAGATAAAGAACTAACACTCAGTTGGGAAATTGACCAATTTATATGTATTTGCATGTTAATGACATTTGTGTCGATGGTCTCGGTATGAAGTTGACCATTTTATGTACATATCTTCTCTATAAGATAGACTGGCAATATCCGTATCAGAATCATAAAGCGCATAATAATATCACAAGCAGCACATAGTAGTTTGAAACAATAAAACATTTTGTGTCGCCCTATGATAGTGATATTGAACAAGATTAAACAACTTACTGATGTCATGTCTTTCTGGATTATTTCCAAACGAACTCAGTAAATGTGGTGTTTCTCAAACCCTTACGGTCGGTTATAAGTCAACGACTCATTTATTTCTTTGTTCAAATATTCAAGTTCTTAAATAAGGATCTTATTTGTTTTGTAAGTGTTAATGTTTCTTAACACTTAAATAATATAAAGCATAAGAATAATGAAATCTAGCGCATTAGCATTAAGTGTTTATTCAATGAACCAATGAGCAAGCACTTTAAATGATTTCATTGATACGCGCATGGGATTACTTAAATTAATGTGAAGTGTTTGTGACGCATATGTTTCAAGTTCATTAGCTCAAGATCTCGTATTCTAACCTCTATCAGTTGTTTTCCCATGCTCCATTAGACTTCAAGCATTTTACAATTTGTCTTTCAAGCATATAATTGCATGTTAGTAGTGTTACGAGTAAACTTCAACCTTATTTTGACTAGTTTTCGTATTAATTACACTGTTATAGTTTATTATTTATTACGTAACAAAACGGTGGTTTCCATTGTGACGTCAGAAACAAGAACAATAAATAATTGAAATATAAAATAATTAAATAAATAAAAAATATGGCGACTCCCAAAATGCTTATAGAGATTAGTTTCCCTTACCTTTTTTCTGTTCATTATGCTCTGTATCTGAGAAGAAAAAAGCGACAATTAAACAGAGAGAAAACATTTGTAAAACAAAATCTTAAAATACTAGCTTTTTTAAAAACTATAATAAAGTAAATATTTATTTAGAGACTTTCGGTTATCATTTGATTTTGGTGATAAATTTCAAAGTATGCTAATAAGTTAAGTCTGAGTCATGTAACGAGAAAATTCGCTACCAGAAAATATCGGTAACATATGTTTTTTATACCATACATGATTCATATTGCCCGTATGTGTTTGTCATGCGCATATTTCATACTAATTGATATTAAAACAGTGCCCTCTTAATTTACTTTGTACATATTGCTTTATTGACATAATGACTAAATATCATGCAGCCAAACATAACAACGCCTTTTCCCTTTTGTCTGCAACTACCAGTATAATACACAATTAGAAAGCAATGATAACTAAATTTAATTTAAATGTATACCCTGCTTACCGACTCATTTATTCTCCTGTTTTGCCTCTTAATTTTGACAGAAAATTGAGATATACTGTTTATACGACTGTCTTTATATAGAGCTAGAACCCTATTAACGTCAGAAAAGACATTTAAATGATAAAACGATATGTTTGGCACATAGTTTAGAATTGTAACTGAAAAGGATAGGTGTCCCTGGTCCATTAATTTTGTCGTAACGACGACATGCAGTATATCTCATTTCTCACCAATGGGAATACTCTCGTAATTATCAACAGTTTAAAATGGCATATAAACCTTTCTCTGAGCATTATTTGATGAAAAAAAATAGTGCGCGTTTTTATGTTTAACATAATTGTGACGTAGACGTGTCTTGTCAGACATATTGAATAAAAAGAAATTAGTGCTTATTGCAGTGTAAACGTTCTTCGATAATGTCATTATTTTAGTTTATTCTACACGCAAAGGCTTTTAGCACAACTTTCACATCAAACATATATGTGTATACTAAAAGCTTTTACAAGAAAGGTAGTCTTCTCAGCCGTAAAATCTCAATAATGGTTATATTTGCACCGGAGAACACTGCTATTTTAGGGCATACTGATTGTATTTGTTTAACGCTAAGGGAGTGCTTAGATACGCCATTCTAGGTCTTATCAGTATAAACATTGCAAATATTCAAAATTCTAATTTAAATGTGTTCTGCGAAATTGCTATATCATTAAATGAAAAAAAAATACACAAAAAAGTATAAAAAATATTTGAGCATGGCAACAATAATAACTTAAATAAGTTGCCATTCCATTTATCGAAGAACACAAAATTGTGTCAAAATGATTTTTTAAAATATTTCGATTTCAAGAGAACGTGGTAACCATATATCTTTTTAAACAAAATATTCGAGAAGCCCTTTGGGGCGTGTCGCAGACGGTGAGATAAATCAGGAAAAAACCGTCTGCTTGTCAACATATTGGATTGTCTTTTGTCGATTTTTATAAGATGTCTGTCATTAAAGTTAACTTTGTTAAAAACAACTGATTCTCTTACAATTGTATTAACTAAAGAATGCAACAATGCAGAAATATGTCGATACTTAATTTTGCACAACATGATATATAAAGTTTACCGCTAAATTTGGACTTTGTAATGTCGAGTGAATGATAGCATATTCAATTTTAGCGTCGATTATTACCAAACACATAATAGGCTTAGATATTAATATGACAACACAACATTGTATATAGTTTGGCCTTTAAGGTTTTTTTTATAACATAACAGTGTAAAACATGATAACAAGATCAATAAATGTACCTTAATAGGATAACAAAATAATAGACATGTCTCATATATATATCATAAGAAAAGAATACATACAGGCAGACTTCACTTTTGACAAGAAAATATCTAGAGAAGAAATGAAATCAATATTCTAAAGGAATATATTTATATTAATATTTCCGCTAATGTCATACATTTGCCTTGAAACCATATTCTTATTGAATTATACTACAAATGCTATTCAAAAAATCACGAACGCTTTCGTTTTGATACACAAGAAGAACAGAGTATGCCCTTTGTGTTTCACATAGATGAACGAAAGCATTATTTAGAACATAAATCCGAAGTTTCTTCTCGCATTGCCATAGTAACTTCTTAAGTTTAGCCCTAAGACAAAAACATTTTAACTTAATATGGCCATGTTAAAATAATTATACATTATTACGCATTGTGCGAAAAGCGTAAACATTTTGAAAGGAAATATTATGACATTGTATATAATTATCTATGCATGTGTAGTTTAAGTAAAATATGCAACGTTGTCACAAGAAAGTGTGTCAGTATTGGTATTGTTGAAGTGTCCAAGACATCCTTTTCAAGATATATTTCAAGATATTATTTAACAATAAAAAAGGAATGACTGTATAATCTTTAAAAAGGAAGTGAAAGTTTGAAATATAGAGCTCAAACTTGGAAACTAATCTTAGGTTCAGGAGAATCACTTTGTCTGTGATAGAAGCTATATATTTTCACTGACAGAATGTGGTCACAATCTATTTTAGTATATAATTAAAAAAATAATTTAAAATTTGTTCTTAATTCAGCCGACAAAGCTAGTTATATAAAAATTGTGTGTATATAGTAAGAAATCCGAAAGATATTATAAATATACACTGATGTTTCTTATAGTTATAATAAGTGATAAAACAAAATATTTTATTCCCAGAAGGAAAGAGAAATAGAGTTTCCTTCTGCAAACGTTCATGACTACCAAGATGTCTGCAACAGAATCAATGATAAGATGTTGCTGGCATGTTATTTTAAGCTGATTCCTTTAGGCGTTCGCGGTGAAATACTAAGCAAATTTTGTGTATCGGAAAGGAACATATGACATTAAATTTTATCGCAAAATATTGAATTAAAATTGTTTTGTTTCAATATCACTGTATTCAAATTAAAAATTTGATCCTGAAAATAAAAGATTATAATAAGAAACTATCTATATAAAGGACCTAATTAAGTTTCTAGTCATCCCGACTCTGCTTCTGATAATGAACATTTTCAGCATTTTGCTACGTTTAGATTACTGGTATCTATTATAGACAATTTGAACCTCTACAAAAACTAACATTTGTATTCAATTTGTCGTGAAACCAAATAAAAGGTAAGTTTGAATAGAGGTCCTATGGTCTACATATAAGAAAATAATACGAATACGAGTTTGAATAGAGGTCAAATGGTCTTTACCTGTATGTTCTGGATAAAAACTTAAACCTAATGTAGTGTAAATGCATGTTCTGATTTGATACCATTGTATTATTATATCATTTGAGAGCAACAAAAAGCCGGTCATGTTTGCATTATTGTTACCGAAACGTTTCAAAGATTTCATTTAATTGAAAATCAATAAAAATAACAAAACAAATCATTAGTATCAATAATGAAGAAAATTACACCAACGGCGTCATTAAATAAAATATTATTTAAAAATATCTAAATCATCTTCACTAATGGTCTGAAGGACGCATCAAAAACGTATTTTCCAAATTTGTCAACTTTTGATAACACTCTATAAAGATAAGTGAATTGTATGTCAATACAAAAAGATGCATGCAATTTGACAGATGTCTATTATTTAATTCACAGGGCAAGATCGATGTCGCTCTCTCTTGGAAGAAGTCTTACAAGCAACAAATATAATGTGTTTTTGTAGCATTCATAAGCAACAAAGGCTAATTCATATGGATTAGACACATATCTGCAATTTATTTGGACATAAATAAATCAATGGCAATATTTAAGGCTATAATCGCATAAGTAGAAAATTGACAATAACAAACGTGTTTTATGATAATATTTTTGTCAAGGAAATTATCATTGGCAATATATTTATTTGATTATATGACCATTTTGATTTTATTGATATTGTTAAAGTAATCTTATGATGTTAATTGCATTTCTTGCTTTCGTCTTGATTGTCGTTTTGTCAAAAGCAAGGTTGTTTTCTTTTTAAATTTTAAAATCTTTAAACTCTTTTTATACAATAGTATAGAATTAATCTAGATGATTCGAAACACGCAATGATTTAGTCTATCTAGTAGAATTACCGATAATATAATCTTTGTTTGCCCAGGGTATTTTGTCTCGTCTTTTATTTGATAAGCTTAGCTTGCCTTAGCCAGAATGTGAATTAATATATAACAAACATGAACGATAGGCAATTTGCAATGGCCAGAATTTGTTTAGTTCATTAATTTTGTGTTACTAAGAGATATAAACTAAATGTTCCATTGTTAGCTTACGAAGTAAATGGTATACTTTCGAAGCTTCTTGAATATCATGCGATAGGTCTAGATCTATAGCGTTGGTTACATATTTAGTGTTTGAGATAATGCCATCTTCTTTTTTAACTTACAGAGTAAAGAGGTGTTAAGGCTATTGGGTAAGTTTGTTTCATGTAAGAAATAACACAAAAAAATATAAATTATTCAAGACTGATCAGCTATTTGTAAACAAATATCAAACATTGCCTCTTGGGTAAGTAAGCTTTACGGTTGAGCAAAACTAATACTGACAATATACAGACTGATACCTATGTCTGTTTAATGGTATATAATAATTGCTACTGATGCATATATAAATATCCCAACATTAACACATCATAGTTGTACCTTAACCCTATTCGATTTTTCGATTTTCCTATGACACATCAATAATCAAATACAGAACATTTCCTAAGAACAAAGAACAATGAATATTGAATAGAGGTCAAATAGTCTTTACCTGTTTGTTCTTGATAAATACTTAAACCCTTTCAATAATAAGTTTCAATAATGAATAAAATAACACCAATGACGTCATTAAATAAAATATTATTTGAAAATATCTAAATCATCTTCACTCATGGTCTGAGGGACGCCTAAAACGTATTTTCCAAAATTGTCAAGTTTTGTTTATACTCTATAAAGATAAGTGAATTGTATGTCAATACCAAAAGAAGCATGGAATTTTACAGATGTCTGCCATTTGATTTATAGGGCAGGATCGATGTCGCTCTTTCTTGGAAGAAGTATTACAAGCAACAAATATAATGTGTTTCTGTAGCATTCATAACTTAGATGCAACAAAGGCTAATTCAGATGGATTAGACACCATAACTGCAATTTAGTTGGACATAAATAAATCAATGGCAATATTTAATGCTATAATCGCATTAGTAGTCATATTAAATAAAATACAATCGCCGTGTTTTAAGAAAGTATTTTCGGTCAAGGAAATGATCATAGGAAATGGATTGATTTGGTTAAATGACCATTTGGATTTTATTTATATTGTTAAAAGTGATCTTATGGTGTTTATTGTATTTCTAGCTTTTGCTTTTGTATGTTTTGTCAAAACAAGATTAAACTTTTGAATCTACGAACTCTTTTCATACAAGTATAAAATTAATCTATATGATTCGAAACACACAATGATTCAGTCTATTTAGTGGAATTACCGATAATATAATCTTTATTTGCCAAGGATATTTTGTCTCGAGCAAGAATGTGAGCAAATATATAACAAACATCAACGATAGGCAATTTGCAATAGGCAGAATTTGTTTAAATCAACAATTTTGATAAACCAATGTTCCATTGCTAGCTTGCAAAGTAAATGACAAACTTGCGAAGCTCCTTGACTATCACGTGTAACGTTCTTGATGAAAAGCGTTGATTTTATCCAGTGTTTGAGATAAGGCCATTTAGTTGTTAAACTCACATGACAACTAATGCTTTATGGAGAGGTGTTAAGGCTATTGAGTAAGTTTGTTACATGTTAGAAAAAAATACGAATAATATAAATTATTCAGGACTGATAAGCTATTTGAAAACAAATATCACACTTTTCCTGTAGGGTAAGTAACCCTTACGGTTGAGCAAATCTAAAACTGACAAATTCAGAGTGATACGGATGTTTGTATAATGGTATATAAAATAGCTACTGATGTATAAATGAATATCCCAACAAAGATACATCATAGTAGTACCTTAATACGATTCCAACCCTCTATTTACCTATGACACATCAATAATCAAATACAGAACACTTCCTTATATAAAAACAACATGAATATTCTGTTGGTTTGACTACAGGTCAAACGGTATTCATGTATTTTCTTGATAAAAACTTAAAAATAATGCCGTATACATTTATGTTCAGATTTGATACCATTTTACTGTTATTTCGTTTGAGAGCAACAAAAAGCCGTTCAGGATTGCATTATTGTCAAGGAAACATTTCAAAGATTTAATTTAATTGAAAATCAATAAAAATAACAAAACAAATCATTAGTTACAATAATGAATAAAATTACACCAAAGACGTCATTAAATAAAATATCATTTAAATATATCTAATGCATAAGCATCTTCACTCATGGTCTGAGGGACGCCTAAAAACGTATTTTCCAAAATTGTCAAGTTTTGTTAATACTCTATAAAGATAAGTGAATTGTATGTCAATACCAAATGAAGCATGGAATTTGACAGATGTCTGTCATTTGATTTACAGGGCAGGGTCGATGTCGCTCTTTCTTGGAAGAAGTATTACAAGCAACAAATATAATGTGTTTCTGTAGCATTCATAACTTAGATGCAACAAAGGCCAATTCAGATGGATTAGACACCATAACTGCAATTTAGTTGGACATAAATAAATCAATGGGAATCTTAAAGGCTATAATCGCATTAGTAGTCATATTAAATAAAATACAATCGCCGTGTTTTAAGAAAGTTTTTTTCGGTCAAGGAAATGATCATAGGCAATAGATTGATTTGGTGATTAATAAATGACCATTTGGATTTTATTTTTATTGTTAAATGTGGTTTTATAGTGTTTATTGTATTTCTAGCTTTTACTTTTGTATGTTTTGTCAAAACAAGATTAAACTTTTGAATCTACGAACTCTTTTCATACAAGTATAAAATTAATCTGTATGATTCGAAACATACAATAATTCAGTCTATTTATTAGTGGAATTCTTTATTTGCCAAGGATATAATGTCTCGTCTTTCATTTTAATAAGCTTAGCTTGCCTTAGCAAGAATGTGAATAAATATATAACATACATCAACGATAGGCAATTTGCAATAGGCAGAATTTGTTTAATTCAACAATTTTGAAAAACCAATGTTCCATTGCTAGCTTGCAAAGTAAATGACAAACTTGCGAAGCTCCTTGAATATCACGTGTAACGTTCTAGATGAAAAGCGTTGATTTTATCCAGTGTTTGATATAAGGCCAGTTAGTTGTTAAACTCACATGACAACTAATGCTTTATGGAGAGGTGTTAAGGGTATTGAGTAAGTTTGTTACATGTTAGAAAATAATACGAATAATATAAATTATTCAGGACTGATCAGCTATTTGAAAACAAATATCACACATTTTCTGTAGGGTTAGTAACCCTTACGGTTGAGCAAATCTAAAGCTGACAAATTCAGAGTGATACGGAACGGATGTTTGTATAATGGTAAATGAAAACGCTACTGATGTATAAATGAATATTCCAACATTAACACATCATAGTAGTACCTTTATACGATTCCACCCCTCTATTTACATATGACACATCAATAATCAAATACAAAATACTTCCTTAGATAAAAACAACATGAATATTCTGTTGGTTTGCCTAGAGGTCAAAAGTTATTGATAAAAACTTAAAAATAATGCAGTATACATTTATGTTCAGATTTGATACCATTTTACTGTTATTTCGTTTGAGAGCAACAAAAAGCCGTTCTGGATTGCATTATTGTCAAGGAAACATTTCAAAGATTTCATTTAATTAAAAATCAATAAAAATAACAAAACAAATCATTAGTTTCAATAATGAATAAAATTACACCAAAGACGTCATTAAATAAAATATTATTTAAAAATATCTAAATCATCTTCACTCATGGTCTGAGGGACGCCTAAAAATGTATTTTCCAAAATTGTCAAGTTTTGTTAATACTCTATAAAGATAAGTGAATTGTATGTCAATACAAAAAGAAGCATGAAATTTGACAGATGTCTGCCATTTGATTTAAAGGGCAAGATCGATGTCGCTCTCTCTTGGAATTCCAAGAAGTCTTACAAGCAACAAATATAATGTGTTTCTGTAGCATTCATAACTTAGATGCAACAAAGGCTAATTCAGATGGATTAGACACAGAACTGCAATCTATTTGGACATAAATAAATCAATGGCAATCTTTAAGGCTATAATAATATTAGTAGAAAATTGACGATTACAACCGTGTTTTATGATAATATTTTTGTCAATATATCTATTTGATTATATTTATTTAGATTTTATTGATATAATTGTTAAAGTAATCGTATGATGTTAATTGTATTTCTAGCTTTTGTCTTGTTTGTCGTTTTGTCAAAAGCAAGGATTTCTTTATGAATCTATCAAATTGAATTCTTTTTAAACAATAGTATAAAATTAATTTATACGATATGAAAGACGCTATGCTTCAGACAATCTAGTGGAATTACCGTTAATATAATCTTAATTTGCCCAGGGTATTTTGTCTCGTCTTTCATTTTATAAGTTTAGCTTGCCTTAGCAAGAATGTGAATAAATATATAACATACATGCACATTGGGCAATTTAAATAGACACAATTTGTTTAGTTCAACAGGTTTGTGTTGCTTTAGATATAAACTAAATGTTCCATTGTTCGCCTATAGATTTGGTTATATTCAGTGTTTGAGATAAGGCCATCTACATTTTAAACTTACAAAACTAATTATGCTTTAGGGAGAGAGGTGTTAAGGCTATTGAGTACGTGTGTTATATGTAAGAAATAATAGGAAGAATATTAATAATTCAAGACTGATCAGCTATTTGGAAACAATATCACACATTTCTCCTATGGTAAGTAAGCCTTACGGTTGAGCAAAACTAATACTGACAAAATACCGACTGATACCAATGTTTGTATAATGGTATATAAAAATAGCTACTGATGTACAAATAAATATCCTAACATTAACACATAGTTATACCTTAATCCTATTCCACTTTTCTATTTGCCTATGACACATCAATAATCAAATACATAACACTTCCTTAGAACAAAAGAAAACATGAATATTCTCTTATTTTCTTCTGTTTATAAGCTCTGTTTTTGAACATCACGACTTGTCAGTAGTTATAATGAATTTAAGGAAATGATATGTGACAAATCTATACGATTGCGTGGTTGACCCAAATGAGGATATTGAATTTAAACCAACAGAACAGACAGCATATTTATACTATCAGCATTACTATATTTTGCAGTTATTGCAACAGGCCTAAATATGCAATTGCAATAAAAAGGCGTTCGCTTCATTCTTTACATTGATATTGTTTTCGACTGGAAAAATAGTTGAATAAAATAATTGTACCTTAGAACATGTAGAAGGTTAAGTGTTTACATATCAAGACATGAAGGTGATTTGACGGCAAAGAAAAGAACTGTTACGAAATAAAAGTCCTATTAATAATCATTAACATTTTAAGCTAGCAATAAAAAATTGATTTAACGGTAGGAATGAATTACACACAGTTAACTTATAAAGAACATTTGAAATAAATCATTACAATAAGTTAGAATAAAACATGCTATGCAATGAAATAATTAAAATGCTTAAGTTTTATTCAATAATCATATCTTACCTGTGTATTTTCGTATCTTTCACTTTCCTTCAACCTGAAAAATATTATAAATAAATTTAAAGACATATAACACTTAAGTTGACAACTTCTTGAATAAAATCATAAGAAAAAAACTTTTCTTTAAGCTAAAAATTTACGTCAAGAATAACAGATTGTTTTAATAAACAAAATGTTCATTTTGGCCTTGGAAAATTTGATAGACTAAAACATCAATAGAGACCTGACTAAGTGGTCACAAAATAACATTCATTCATTCATTCATTCATTCATTCATTCATTCATTTTTTAATGCAGGTTTCTATTTTAAAGTACCTCTTTCCACCGATCAGTTTTTATTGTATTATCAGTTGCCTTTAATTTTGTCAGTTTAATGCAGCTTAATCACTGTTAGTTTTATCTAATTGAACTTGGCCTGATTGATCTGGTTGTCTTGATATTGATTTTACACTGATTGTTTTTAACGTAATCATTAAGGTCAATGATGCAATAATTTAGCCAAATGTTATTTCTTTTTTTATATTTGTTTTATTCAAAAAGAAAAGAGAATGTCAAGATCGCGCAAGTATATTTTGTCACTCGATGCCTATCTTAGGATCTTGAAAGCATATAACGATTAATTTATAGATTTTAAAACCTATGGATAATAGGGTACATTTTAGAGGAAACTCAAAAACTACGAACTTACACACAAATCGACTGTGAAGTATTATCAAATCAAGTCGCTCTAACTTCATCATTCTTTCATTAATAGTGTCTTACCATTTTTCATGTATATGGTAAATTCAATATTATCTTCTAATGCTATCAAGCTGGACGAAGGATTATTACTGATCTTGTCACCAGAAAAATGGGAGTTGTTGTAAATGAAATTAGCGCTAAATAATCAATGTTCGTGTACTACTAACGAGAGGAAAATTCCATTAGATAAAACGGGTTGTCGATAGTGTATGAGCAAAGGGGGAAAATCAACGTCAAGACGGATTATCGATAGTTTATGAGCAATGAGCGGGAAAATCAACGTCAAGACGGGTTGTCGATGGTCTATGAGCAAGGGGTTGTCGATACGGTATGAGCAGGATGGGAATCAACGTCCAGGTGGTAGACGGTAGGGTGTAAGCAGGAATGGGGTAGTCAATGTCCAGACGGGTTGTCGATACGGTATGAGCATGAGGGGAATCAACGTCCAGACGGATTGTCGATAGGGTGTGAACAAGGGGAGAATCAACGTCCAGATGGGTTGTCGATAGGGTATGAGCACGGGAGGCAACGTCAAAACTTTTTTGATTGTCGATAAGGTAGAGCAGAAGGGAAAACTTCCCTGTAAGAGTGCTTGCCGATAGCGTATAAGAAAATGGGTATAATTACCAGTTTGATGACTTGTCAGTGGTAAGACGGAGGGTGGATAGGGATAGAGAACAGTGAAGTAATGGACAAAATGGAGGAACTGTTTGGTAAGACGGGTTGTCACTAGGTATTTAGTTCGTTTCGTTTATCATAAGCTCAGTATGCATAATTATATACAAATACAATGGCAAATGCATTATATAAATGAAACATTCAACGTCACAGTGATGAAAGGCATGCAATAGTTCTAGGACAACTAAAACCTAAGGTTACAAAGGGAGAATTCCGTGTTAGTTACATAGAAAGAGATTAATATAGAAGATTGAAAGAGAATAATTTCAAATAAAGATATCAGTAGTAACTATCGTCATATTCTTGACACACTAACAAACGTTTGCTTTATTCTGTTTTCACTTATTAGTTTTACTGACAACTTTTTCAATAGACAATCTGTACACATGCTCGTTAACATTACCTACCCCTTTTTTCTGTGGATTTTTCCTTAATGGAACTGTATGCTCAATGTATACATTTAACATTATGTGTTTTAGTAACTGTTGCGCGTAATTGTTATATTTTTCCCTAACGTATCGTATCTTTAGTTATATTTTTATGTTAACTCATCATTTTGTTTTCTTTGAGTTTATCATATTTTATATATCATACCATATCATATTCTTTAGAAAAGTTTAAACTTGAACAACAAATCATTATTCTCCCAAAAATAGAGACAAAACAGAGTTCCTTTTAGGAAGCCCAACACGATAAAAATGTTGAAAATGTTGCAGGTTCGGTCAACATATGTAATGATTTCTTTAATTCCTTTTTGTTTTGATCACTTTACATAATTCCATTTTGTTAAGTCCCATCCATTGATTACATAATGTTTCTTAATACCAAATGTCACCACTTTCGTGTTTATATGTTGTATTTTCCTTGTGCCAGTGCTTAGACCGTGGACGGTAGTTTTTTATTACCGCTCCCGCCCATGAACAGGCTCAATGAAACTGTTACTGCAACATTTTCATATTGCCATATTTTGCGTTCTTTGATAACTTTATCTTCATATCGAAACAGCTAAATAAACATAGGACTATTTTCTGTTAAAAACGAATCAACAATTATATACAAAATTTAATGAAGACAACACATTCATTATTTGCATAGCTGTGAGTTTGCTCCTGCTTAGAAATCGGCATGGGAAAATAGTCATTTACATCGTTTAGACGTCAGACAAAAGTTATCACACGCAAGTTGAGAATTGTTATATTATTTGGTCACGGAACTGTTTTGTCTTTGCATAACGCAAAACAGAAGAAATTCAGATACGAGTATACATTATTTGCTAAATTTTCCTAAAGCGATTTTTCTCATTATAACCGGGGGAAACTCAAAATACTATCCTTCGTACATTATTGCACAGTATTTAAAATAAACTACACAATGTATCTTTAATGTTATCCGCAAGGTGTGCTTAGGTTGGCCGATAATTCAGGTTTACAATATCTTCACTATATCAGTCAGTAATATGATACATTGTTTTATATCTTTGAAAAATATCAGGTATTATAGTCCCTGGATGTGAAGTGCATTTAACAACAAGAACAACACACAAAAAAAAATTAAATTTGTCATTTAAAGGCCCATAATGCCCTAAGAATGCCATAAATTTTGACTTTCAACATCTTTTTATAAGGTTTCAAAAAGGTAACATTTTTAGATTAAGTTCCGCTCAAGTACGTCGTGCTAGGGAACCATGAGGGAAGTTGCACTTTTTCATTATCCATCATGTACCGACCCAAACAAACCGACTCAGAATTTTAAATGTAACTTTCTGGTGATTAATGCTTCCGAAGGAATCACACTTTTTCTAGATTCTTATTACTCTCCACAGCAGATGTCAGGTGACGTGTGGAAGCTGTAAAAAGTTGCCCCATTCTTCATTTCAGTGTTGTTCTAATTTTCTCTTCTTCGGGCTCATTAATGTCAGCACTTTTAAGTGTTGCTAATTGAGTACCGCTCAAGCCGGTTCTTTGGGAGTGAGGCATGATGCACTTTATCATTATCCCTCATGTACAGATTCAATCAAAGTCTGCAATTTTCATGCAATTTTGTTGTGATTAATGCAGTCGAGGGATCATCCTTTTTCCAGATGTGTTTACTCATTGGTCAAGTACCTGAACCATATTTTGCTTCCGATGCTTTTAGAAATTAGTAGAGATATAATTATATAGTATTTTGTATGGGTGCCAATAAACTACTTTGAATAATAAATTTAAAAAAATACTATTTTGCTATTTTTATGCATTCAGCGCTACTTTCTGCAAGTAATAAGTATCGAGTTTGCTCTAAACCATTATTTAGACGTCATAAATCGTATGTTTGTCCTTTTTAAAAGATTGAAACTTTTATTCATTTCTGAGGCATAATGTTCCATTTAAACAAAAATAAATTCTGAAGAATGACTCTATCTCATGACAAAATCCCAAGGAACCTGCACATCGATCTATCTAGAAATTCTCAGCAATTTTGCAATAAGGTTTTGGTCTCCTTAGAGTCATCATATCAGCACGAAATGTCAAATTACTTCTGCATTAACTGCAAAAGAGACTGTCTCAAACAATACCTTGCATAAATATGCAGTATATATGTTTATATTATTATCATCATGCATTTTTAATTATAGCTATGCGTGTTTGTGTTTTAAGCTTATGTGGCTTTATTGCTTAAAACAAAATATAATGATTTTATCAACATTGTTGACAAGATTTCTATTTTTTGTATTTATCAATTTTGAACAAAGAAAAAATGAACGTTACATGGGAAAAAACAATTATAACTCCAGACAAAGAATGTCCAGAAGTAAACGAAAAATGTATTTAAAGTATACTAAGTAACAACTAGCTTTCAGAGAGCCGTTATTTTTCTCTAAATCCGCTTAGCATAAGAAACAAAGTATTGATAAACGTATAAACAATATTAAACCTAATCTGAAATGTCGCGTACGTTTCTCAGGATATCGTCATCAAATCAATATGTATTTTACCGTAGGTTACAGATAGATATTTTCCTGATTGAATTTTTCTTCATTACTTTGTTTGTCTCGCTCGGCTTGCCAAATGTAATTCGATTAGATATATTTAATTATTTTTTTCGTCGTCACTAATCACTACATGTTATGAACGAAGTCCTATTTTGTTTCCCGAAACGAACCTAATCCACATTATGAACTCTTATTCGCATGTAAAAAATAACTAAATTTGTTTATATGAATATCTAATTAACATTGACTTTTCTATGATTGGACTATTTTAACGTCTCTCACGAAACATTGAAACAGTGCTTCTGAGGAAATAACAGTGTAAGTGTTTGTGCATTGTTCTATGTGAAAGGTAGTAATTAACGCAAACAATGCGATTAGCTTGCAGCAAATAATAATAAAATAAAATATTGAAGAGGGTGACAGACTACTTTGCGAGTACTTTAAACCAGCGCTTGATAATAAAAAAGGAAAATCTGCTTTAATGACCAGTCTTTTATATCTTGCTGAGAGAAATCAATAAAAAACGGCATTGGCGATGACCCCACTGCAACCAGTTATTAGGCATTTGACAATTTAATTAACTTACAAGTGAACTTTCAGTGATGATGAAGGTGGACTATTGGTTAGTAAAAAAAATATGAAATGGATCAACAATGTATAACATTGTCATATCTTTGTTTCGCAAAAAAAATTGTGTATACTCATCATGTAAAACTACCTACCTCTCGCGTATTTTTTTCAGTATATTGCACATGTTTTAAATAAATTCACTTCAAAACAGACAAAAGATGCAAGTTTAAGAATTGTCTAATACATAAAGTTAGATAAAACGCTCAGTATTTTCTGTTATTTGCAGAAGGAAAACAAGTAAATAGCATTGCATGCAAATACCACTTTAGCTTCACGACAATGGAATTATCTCTACTTTTCTGCCATGTCTTAACTTTGTCTTTTTTGTCTTAACATAGTCTGAATCAATATTACAAAACAAGAAACACGAATACATTCATTTATGATTTATAAGAGAAATCTTAAAATACAGTCATTTCAAAAAGCTTTGCTTGTTTTATGCAGTTTAGTTAAAATAACCTCTAAATTTGTAAAAGGTATATGAGCTGTTTGTAAGACAGTGAGATCGTCTATCATAACTACTTGCCTGAATGTTGAGATGATTGTAACTAGCAAGTACACAAAGTTTAAAAACAATACCTAATAGGGTATAACAATCATAAAGCCTCTTCTTTATAAAATGTCTTGTTATAACACAGTTGTGTTTATAAAACTAAACAAAGTTGATTATTGCATTGGTATTTGTTTCATGTGTTTGTTTGCGAGCATCCGAACTGGGAATATGTATATTGAATTACACTTGAATTTTAAGGTTTTGTATTTGATCTTTATTGAGTCTGAAAATATTCAACTATTTGTTTTCATGCTTTGTTTATCGCTTCGTATAATGATATTATTTAGAACCGGACTAATATTTTTATCAAACAGTGCTACTTGACAATGTACTTTAGACTTCTTGTATCTTAAAATTCTTGAACTTAACAAAGGCACTTTCAGAAACTAAAGCATTAGTCCAATCCCGGTTATACAAACAGCTAATATTACACACAAAAAAAAAATTAAGTATCTGGCCCTATCTCTTTGATATCAGATCAGGTTGACCATAATAAATTTAATTCATTTAAAACATCAACTTTTTATAAAATATCTGTTTAGATTCTATTCTAATAAAGGGAATTCTGAAAAATACCTTACCGTAATACACCTAATGCACATAGTTTGTGGATTCCTAGAAGCGTGTAGATCGGCGCATAGAAAAAACCACTACTAGATTATTTAAATGGATATTCTAGTATTAATAAGGAACTTTAGATTGCCCTGAAAATAAAAACAAAATATTTAAGTTCTTTTATAGAAGAAATATTAAAGTATACAAACATGGTTGACAAATTCAATTGCATGGATTTTACGTAAAGCATAATGAATAAAGTTACAAAACTTACAAAAATATTGGAAATAGATTTTATGGACGGTGTCATGAAATAAAAAAATATTAAGGTACATTTACAGAAGACAAATTTAAGTATACAAATATGGTTGTCGCGTTCAATTGCATGGCTTTTGACGTAAGCATATTAATATACTTACAATACTTATTAAATATAGATTTCACGAATGGTGTCATGAAATAAATAGGAAATATTCAACATGTTCAGATTTTGTCTTAAACAGTTAGAATAAATTACAAATACACATATGTATTATAAAAAGCCGGGTCATCATAACATGATGAAACAAACAACATGGTGTATGTAATGTGTTTCATATTATATATCAACTGCAAAAATACCAATATCAAAGTGTTATTCACAGACCGTTAACTTTGTACATGCACTTAGTCTAGATAATGAATTGACGTTTAAAAATGTCAAGATTAATTGTAAACAAAAAGTTGAGATTTATTGCAATAACATTTAACAAATGCTTAATAATAACCGGTTATATTTTCTATCAATAGAGTAACTAGCTCTAGATTAGATTTAAACACCGCATTACACTAATTCACTCTTCATACAAAGCCTTATTAAAACATCTGAATGGTATAACATTATACAAAAAAGCACTCATTATCCGATAGATGTGATGATGGCCTTTGCTTTCTAATGCCCGCAAAAGATACAACAAGTTTTATGTACGACTTAAGCAATTATCAACTGTATAATAATGTTAGATTTGAATGGTCTGTTCCCAGACTCCTTCAATGTGAGAATACGATGCATGCCCAAACAGATGTCTCGCGTGTCCGAAGCTATGAATTTCTAATAATAAAATTGTATCTAGTAGTATATTTTGCAGTCCTACATTTGGTCATGATAATTTGTGTCTGATGTATCGTCTGGCCAAAACAAACAAAATTTGTTCATAGATGTCTCGTGTGTCCGAAGCTATGAATTTCTAATAATAATAATGTATCTAGTAGTATATTTTGCAGTCCTACATTTGAAGCAATCATTATTTTCTTCCAATAATAATAATAATAATTGTTCTTCCAATAATAATAATAATAATAATACTAATAATACTAATAATAATAATAATAATAATAATAATAAAAATAATAATAATAATAATAACATAATAATATAAAATAAATAAATAAATAAATAAATGAATAAATAAATAAATAATAATATTAGTATTAATAATAACAAAACAAAACAACAGCATATAGGCTAAGCAATATAACAATGTAGCATGTAACAATATCACCACTTTGACGGAACTTTGAAACTGGCTAAAACTAGAGGCTATGAGAACTTAAATTGAGACCAGAATGTTGCTTTTAATAGGAGCTAGTTGTCGCTAACCTTGTAATTTCAGGGCCGCGTAATGACTGCAGTAAAAATGTGTAAGATGAAAAATGCATTTTCAAGCGTTTGTAGTTAATCGCGAGTCTGTTTTAAAATTTCAAGCAGACGGCAAAAAACGATATACAAACCATCACAAAGGCGCCAGATTTCCAGCATATTTTAGAAATTTATTTGACTGATAAAGTTAGATTATTCAATCATAATTACAATAACGTCAGTGTTTCTCATTTATCTGAATAAATAACAAATCAACTTTTGATAAAATTTTATCTCTGGAATATTGTCAAAAGATGTTTTACCAAGTTTTTTAACTATTTTATTTTATTAATGTGTGGTTGTTTTTTGTTGTTGTTTTCCAGGATTTTCTTTAAGATACAAATCGTATAATACTACAACTTTAAACTTTGCTTATTCGAACTTGAAGACTGCAGAAATAATCCGTCGATATCTAATAATTGGAGGAAAATTTGTTTTAAATGTCCTAAACTATGCAGTTTTAAAATTGTCCGGTTGTGTTCCTATTCGTTTCTAGGTGTACTTAAAGAAACATGTTATTAATATTTTTTAGCTCTTATTTATTGTCCATTGCTTGGGTACGGTATACATGTTTTTGAAAAAAAAATACAATAACCTAAGCAAAAATTGCAAATTAGTCAGAGAGTGTTTCTATGTCTGATATATAATCGTTATTGATACATATTATGAAGCATGGCAGGAAATTTGTTACGTATAAAATATCACAATGTAACTTAGTTAAACACAACTCAGACTCTTCAAACAGTTTTTCTTGTTTTAATTTATTAACAAAACGCATATGTGATATTGCAACTTAAACTAAATACATTGTCCGTATGAGGTTTTATTTATCTCGGAGTTGAATTCTACCTCAAATGCAATACATCGAAATACAACGACTTTAATTGGAACTTATTTGATAAACAATAACATTATAAGAAATTTTACACTTAATATATAAGATGATTGTTTCAAAGAAAAACAATATTGTTTAATTATTCATACAATATTCTAAAATATCACATAGTTTTGTTCAACATTTATATGACTTACAGAATTTAATAACAATCCAAAATCATAATACTGGCTCTCCTTTTTCACTCATATCATAAGAACGACTGTCATCTTTTTTGTTTTTATTCGGCGTCAAGCCATATATCTTTTTTATTATATGATTACTTGTTGAAAGATATCAGTTGTAGCGTTTCCAATTTCCCCTATACAGGAAACCTAGAACGATAAGCATGATTTCATCAGTTTTATAGACATTCTTAGCCGATTTGACAAGTCTTCAGTAACGTCTCCGGTTTGAAGAAAGATGTAATATCCGCAACAGGATACGCAGAGATATTACGCATTTCAAAATGTGTCATTTCAACAGAATATATTATGTGAATATGTATTACGCCGACAAAGCTTGTTTTTTTTGTTGTTGTTGTTGTTGTTTTTTTTTTTTTGACAGAAACAAAAACTAGGTCATTTTCAATCTGCATAGTTCTTTGACTGTGTGCTAAAAATGTTGATTATTTTAATATACATATTATATGTATTTAGTTCATAATGAAAAAAGAAATTAAACGTTTTAGCATGTGATGAATTGAATTCATGCATTTAGATTTCTCTTAAATATATCCCCTCGCATTGCTTCATTTTGTCGAGATTTCAATACCGGATAGCTCATTTAACAGAAATTTGCAACACATATACTTTTCTTAGAAGCACCATGTCTCCAGATTCATGCTAATTTAACGAAAATTATGAAAATGTATTTACATGATTTAAAAGTAAAATATTATAAAGTGAACAAAGAAAGTTATTTATACATTGCAAACGGCACCTTCACTTGACTAATACCAAGGTAATTTATGTATGAAATTCAAATTTTATACTTTTAGACTTTAGGTTCTCCGCGAAGTTTCTTTAAATATAATGAAAAAGTGATTCATTATATAGAAAATAAAGTTTAGATGTCAGGAATAACGCTGTATGCATGGTCAATGTGCCGAAGGCGGTAAAGAACGTTTACATTTTGATGGACCCATTGATTTATTTCAACAAATTCAAACTATAAAATAGTTGATTTTACGTCCAGGAATTAAATGTGTTTGTGACTACTCAAATCGATTATTGTTACGTATAATATCTTCTACTCGATAAAGAGGTTAATAATTTGAACTTATGGCATCAAATGTGCGACCTTCATCTCATAGGGGAATAAGATTTTAAACAGTAAGACACATACAGATCAGTTGATATTGGATTTTCTATAACAGTTGGAAGGAACAAGTGTATTTGCAAATCAATGTGTTTTTTTCCCCAAACATGTGCCTTTGTATGCGATTGATAATTCTTCATTTTAGATACAATTTAATGTACTAGATGGTAAACAATAAAAAACTGAGCAATAACTGACACATATCTATTTGTTAAACACGACTTATTTTATTTCAACTATTTTAATACAGATGATACACATACTTTTATTTAATTAAAATTTATTGTAATTCAATAATTTAAGTAGTATAATTATTCAGAACGATTTTGGCAACTCTAAATTTATATCGAGCGTTTCTATTAATTACATGGCTTGATCTGCCTGCCTCTTTCATATTATTGATTCCACTCTCATAATATGTCATCGATATCCAATAATATAGACATAATTACTAATAGTAAATTTGCATAATAGCAAAATAATAATAAAGAGAAATTACCGAAATAAAATGAACTAGAAATAGCATTTCATCTCACAGTAAATCTTATACATAATTATGTGGGGATTTTATGGAAAGCCACGCCTATCTTATATTGTTCGTTTTCAATTAATTATAGATAAGTTCACTTCGACTACATATGAATTATAATATATTGAAAACTACTTCATATTACATCTGAAGGCATTGAAGAATTGGCATCACATATTGAGAAAATTTACTTATATATTCAAAAAAAAAACTAACGGCATGGTTTTATATATTGTAACTGTGGATTTATATAATGGTGCTCGGTTTAATAGGAAGGTGTTTTCAATTCATATATTGTCAAAGTGAACTTATTTATTATCCACATGATTAAATTAATTGGAGAAAAAAAGAACAATATGAGACAGCCATGACTTTCCATAGATTGATATATTTTAATGAGGTATTTGTATCGCTTGGACACATCTGTTCAGAGTACAGTACATGATCCCGATTATCAGATACAAAAGATGTTTCCTTTTAATTGAATTACAAATGCTTTCTTTGAATATGTAGCAAAAATTCTAAACAGAAGAAGTTGAAATTCTACTTCATAAATCAGATATTTCTATTAAATTTGTATCTTTTCATTGCAAGTTAGTGAACGACACCTGCGCAAATTTGAGATAGAGGTGACTTGGGATTTTTTTTTCTTATAATCAATTTAACAGGAAATGCTGTCAGAAAATATTAACATTAAATGGCTATATATGGCAAGAAATACACATTAAGTATATATCTGAATTGAAAATGACCAGTTCAGTTTCAGTAGAAGTATAAATAGAATACATTGTACGAATGATGCAGTAAATATTGTGGAGTGTACAAAGATCATCAATAATCCATTTCATTGAATTATACACTATAACTCTATACATTGTAACAGAGGCCTTCACATTATTTTGTTCCTAAATACAGCTTTATACATTTTTGAAATTTCAACACCAAGAACATGCCCCTATTATATATTTAGAGTTAATAATCTTAGTGGTTTTTATCGACTTATTTAGCACATTTAGTTTATCTGTTACACCTTCTAAAATTTCATCTGATAAATAGTTCCTACAGTATACTTAATCTTTTTAAAAAGAATAGCCTATCAAAATTCTATCAAATGCTCGATCGCTATTTCATAATTACTTCTGCATACTTTTTGTAATCATATTTATCTTATACAAAGATCAAAATGTATGGATTGTATAACAAGTCGGCCACTTGTACTCAAAGTACCATGCAGGAGACTTATGCACGAACGTTTAATTCATATGTCTGTTTTATAACGTTATTTCTTTGAGCGTTTCCAATTTTTCTAAGTTCAGTCTGCTGCTCTGCAATAGCGATAGCGTTAACTTCTCACATCAGCAATTTTTTTTTATGCTCAATCGGAATTACAATGACAGCAACTTAAAGATAGAATCTTAAAGCGTCAAAGTACAATGTTATATATGTGCATGTTATCTCTGACAAATACAAACATTAACAATTTGAATTGAGATAATCAGATAATATTTATAGAACAGAGAAGTATGTTTCAATTTAGTTAAACATTCTATCTCCATTGGAAACAATGAGTTTTCAAAAACATCAAATTACGTTTGTTCTCTTTTATTCGAAATTCATTCTTTAATTATCTTTCCCTTTTTGAGTATTGTTTCCAGAGCAACAGGTTTCTCTTGATTTTGTCGGATGTTTGACGATTACAAAACTGTATCCTTGATAAATGGTTTGAAAAAGTACAATACATCAGCACGCTCCGCGATTTCTAGTCAACTTTGATAACAAAACTGTTCAGAATAACGGCTGCAAACGTCTTAAGATTTAATTTACTTAAGTGTTATTTCAGGCGATACAATACACCCTGTGGACAAGTTGATATACAAACGAGGACTAGACAGAGATAGCTGCAAATTGACCGTTAAGACTTATTAAATTATGTAACTATATAGCCATCAACTTTTCATTAGAGTTGTCTGGCTATTTTTACACTTTTAGTAAATCTAATATTATTGTCTAGTTGAACGGAGACGAATGTGAGGAATTCCTAGCCTTAATTCAAATAGCCGTATTTTCGTATTTGATTTAGTGTAAAAATCGCCTTTAGGTTGTCTATAAACAAGACTTAGTGCTAATTTTAAGTTATCAATATGTTATTATTTAGTTTATTTCATCCGAAGAAAGAATATGTTTACCTGTTTAAGTTGTTGGTACCTGTAATGATTTTAAATGGCACAGAACAATACATTATAATTGTACAATTTCTGTGCTTGAAACAAAAATATTCAGAATTGTATCCATACAACTTAATTTTTTTAGATAACATATGGCAGATATCTAATACATCGTGCTTAGTTTATTTGGTTTTATTTTTTATAATATCACTATATATTAATATATTTCATATATTCGACATAGTACCTGTGGAGACAAAATCTAAGTGATAGCTCCGGAAGAAAAAATAGCTTTAATGACTTTGCTTCGGCATGCGGAAAAGTGAAGACCTTGTATCAATTGTTTTATCACAATATATTTAATTTATTCTACTTTTACTAGTGGATTGGTATGCTGGTGTGTTTTTTTTCAAGGCGATTTCACTTAAAGGTATATATTTTATAACAACAATAGCTTGACAAACAATTTGTCGTAACGATTCTGCTTGTATCTCGTGATTTGACAGTGATGGTAATTTCCCGTAATAACTTTTGTTGCTATTTACACAAGCACTACTGTCTACGAATGGCACGTATTATTCCTGAACTCACGTAGATAAAACCGTTTTTATTCACAGGAAATTGACTTTTATTTGTGCCAAAAGGAATGATGTCTTTTGAATGGACAAGCTGGTGATATTTGTGTCCTCTTTTACAACATGTGCAAAAATGTTAGTTTTTTATGTGTAAACAGTTAAAATAAAATACATAACATTTCCGTCATTACAATAAAGAAAATCTAGTTCATGTGTGTATAAACAATAGGAATTATTATATATAAAATAACTGTAACGCTTTTTGTTTTAATTCGTTATGTTTGAACATCTCAAACTTTTTTGTGCACATTCAGAGGGGACAAAATACTATTACACCCTTAAAGATTTACTATATTCATCCTTGAGTAAAATATTTTTATCAAATAAAGTTATTGAAATTCATTAAATTCTGAATGACAAGTCAAACTTGAATAAGAGAATGAATAAACTACATAGATGTACATGGGGCTGTGCTCCCTATTCCAGGTGAAGTAAAGTCGTTTGTTTTGTTTGTGTTTTTTTTTCTAAAAAAAAAAAAAAAACAAAAAAAAACGGCCATTTTTTTATTGACACCACCTATACTGCATATAATTTTAAACATAACATATCTTCTTTCTATGGTGTGAAAACATGTTAATGTTATGTTTTCAATGAGCCTATGTAGCAATTATCATTATTTTCTGATATCAAATTTGAGCATAGTACATGTATATCATTTAGTCCTTAAAATAACATATTGTATGAAACATGTATTTATTTGTGTCGTGTTCACTGTAATTTACAAAACATGTTTACTTTACACAATCTGTATGTGCCTGTGTACAGAGCAAAGCATTTGCAGTTATAACAAACACACTATATTCTCGTTCATCATTTTACGGAAATGTCTTCCTTTTAAATCAAACCTTAAAATCTCTAGAGCTTGGAATTTTATTTACAGTAATGGATTTGAACATTTTCAAGAGTTTAGTTCATAGTTCAGTCGATTCAAAATTACCATGCGAACATTACATTATATTGTTGATAATAGTATGTGATGTCAATTGCGAAAGCTTAGCATCATGATATTTTATACATGATTTAATGAATTACATGTAAAATTAACATTTCTGGTGTTCCGAATGACTTGAATCGACCGTAAAATGTATTGCCTCCCGGTTTGTTGACACGTTAAATGGAAAATAACACAACAGCTCTACATTAAATCTATATAAACAAATAAATATATACATTCAATAAAGCAATAATATATTTCACTGTAATGTAGCGTTTATTACCTTATATGAAAGATAAGGCATTGCGATGTCTTTAATAAATTGTATATTAAAAGAGTAACGACCATGTAAAATGATTGTATCGAGACGAACCGCATTTAAAACGGGTTCTTCATTGTCGACAAATACCATTTAATATGTAATCAAATACTATAAGATCACTTTGCGAACACTGGTAGATTAAATGAATTTTAGAAAAAAAGGTTCTTACAGAAATAAAAGCATACCATTTTAAAGGAAACGAGTTTGTCTGAAGTTATGTATAATCTAGATTTAGCTAATGCACATACACAGTAACCATAAACAGACTAACAGAGGAAGAAAATGTTAAGAACATTTTACTAATGCATTTTTTAAATAGGTTTTAATAGATGAAACGCAGTCTTAAGCTCGTTGATCAGAGATTTAAAAGAACAGCTCTAGATTGTCATTCGTAAACGTATTATCTTGATAAAGGGATCTGCAGTTAATTCTAGTCTTTGCAGTATTTGATGTTTATTCTCTTGTAACAAGAGGCTTTCCTCTTGATTTAAATCACCACTAATGTCATGATTGTTTGTTGTTCTCATTGAAGAGAAACGATTATTTGTGTTTCACCCAGAAGTTTCCGTTACTTTTTATATTGGTAGTATTTTTGATTTTTTTGTTCAAGCTTATTAAACTGATTTCGTTTTAGAAAAAATATAATAAAGGCATAATAGTAGACATTTGAGTGCAATGACTTGTGAAATCATACAATATATGTTTACGAGTCTTACAATATTGTAGTCGATAATGTTATTTTATTTCATAGATATAACTTGCTGTATCTTTTTATTGTATCTTTTCAATGTGAGTTTATAATATGGAAATAATTTCTTAACATTAATCGTCCATAGTACATGAATATTAATATTTGTTTTGATACAATGCGTAAGACACAAAGGACAATATGTCTTAATATAAATATTAAATGACGCTATAACGGTAACAGTTTGTTTGTACCTAAGGAGTAGCCGGGCAAAAATAACATTTGCCGAGTTACAGATAACATCTATTCTTAAATTATATAAACAATTTTCATGTCCACGGGAAAAAAGATTTTATGAAAATAAATTCTACGTAACCGTTTTTAAAGCTCTCAAATGATAAAATATTGTTTAAATGGTATTTAGTGATCATCAAATAGTAATGAACTAACTCCTACCTAACCTTCTTTTCAAAGCAAGAAATTGATTTACTAATTTTAATCAGAAACAAAAAAAATATATGTACACGATTAAAAAAATCATTTAAATATCATTAGTTTCTCCGAATTATCATATAAACTCCGTTAATTTATATTTTTTGAAACACATATTGTATATAAAATTTGCATTTTTATAGATTTTTAATATGGAAAATAGTTGAATCAATGTTACAATTTAGATGTTAAATATTTACCATTTTTATAATCTATCATCATCACAAAAAGTGTAATTATTAATGGCCTCCTTGCTCAAGCCATTTTTAATGTAAAAATGTGTTTATATATTTGAGTTGTGCACTTCATATGCTTTTAACATATTTCTAATACATATTTAGCTATTATATGCATTACACTTTTTTTCTTTATTAGACAGATGTGTTAATTTTCTAAACTACACAACTATACTGAAACAAAAAAGAAACTTTCTCAAAGTTTGAATGTACATATGTTAGTACAGTTTTTCAATCCTTTTGAAACTCGATTTTTACGTTGAATAAACATATCGGGCTTTTATACGGGGATTAGCTGACCGATTTTGCAAACACAACGAGTTTTACAAGCTACTACATGTATATAAGTGTGTACATCTAAGTGGTACCCTTGAACAACTGGCACATACTTTTCGAAAGTTTCTTTTTTGGTTCAGTATACGTTTTTGTAATACTTATCATACATCACTGCTTTTTGCACATGTAATACAAAATAAACTTTTGCTTCTCATAGACTGTAGGTTATTTCATTAAATAATGTGTACCACACAATGGTTGAAGGAATATCGTACCACAAATGTACGTCGCCGTATATTTTAATTAAAGACCCCGTTATACCTCAGAAATCCTTTTATTCTATTTTTCCTCAAAAGTTGTTTTAATTTTAATGTACTTGTAAAGTATATAAAATATTACTCATTGGCCAATCATCTGAACCATCAATTTTCATAATTAAGTTGCTTTTTGCCATTAAGTACACTTATAGTGAATTAGTATTTTGTATGGACGTCAAATAAGTAATTTGTTTAAATTGTGCTACTTTTATTACAATTAATTTCACATTTATCGCTACTTCCTTCATGTAACAAGCATGTAACATGCTCTGAAACCATTATTTAAACATTATAAAATTCAATTGAACTCTTTCCAAAGAAGTAAGAACATATTTGTTTCTGAGGCCTAGAATTGATAGGAACAGTAAAAATAGATATTGGAATTGAATACAATTCTGGCCCACAAAGTAATACTTAAATGTTTTATAAGGCCAACTTCAAATAAAACAATTACGCAATTTAATAGAATGTTGCTTGTTTATATTAAAGTTGCAAATAATGTTTTTCCTTCTTTTTTTTAATTTGAACCCTTTTCTTTGAACATTTAAACTGTCAAACTAAATGATTTTTTATTTTCTTTTTTTTTATATTAATTATTTGTTTGACTCCTTTATATAATATTTTATTGGACATATAAGTAGTGCTTTATAAATTAGAATTCTTCGTATTTTATCTAAATTACAATAATTATGATTTGCGTATTAAAACATTACAAGCAAGTTACCTTTTGATATTATAAAATGCAACATTAACTTAAACTAATAATTTCAAGAATGTTTGATGTGATGTCATTTTCAGAATAAATTTGTTACGAAGAGTAAACAGAATAAAGTTGCCTTACAAACAATAAATACTGCTCTTCAACTGACAATTATTTAATTCAATAATATAATCATGTAAACGTTTCTCCAACAATAAAACCAGTCTTAACCATTGGATTAAAGCAAGTTGATATACGTACATTTAAGATGATTGAATATTAAATGAACTTTATCAATTCTTGAACGTATATTGTTTCATTCCAATATTTAGATACATGTTTTACCTAAAAGTGATGGATTTTTTAAATTTTATAAAAATAATTTATCACTTCTAAAGTTAAGTAATTTTGACAAAATTACAAAACTTTAGGTCGAATAATAAGATTATACACTTTGTTTTTATATGTATTAAATATTCAAAATAAACTTACCGTTCTTAAATGTCTTCTGTGTTATAATCCGTCCAAAACATTTGAAAAAATTGTCCAAATAAAACAAATATAAATTAAACAGTTTCTATAAACATTTTCAATTTTCATGCATCAAGTTTATGTTTATGTCATTTTCATGTATTTAATATTAATTTTATACTATAACATTTCCATTTTATATTTTCAAAACAATTGCAAGAACAAAATTGCAGTCTTAACAAAATTACATACACGCGACAGAAAATTTACCGATGCGACACATCGCAACTATAGTCTCAATATAAAGATATCTCGCTGGTGTTCATTTATCAACTGTGATACGCGTGTTTCAGAGAGCTGTTCCTTACTTCAAGGCAAGTCTAGATCTCTTCCATGGATTCTTGCTGTTCCAGTGGCAAAATCGATACGTTCCTAAAAGCCGTTACTGACGACTTAGATGGGAATTCTCCTAAACGACATTTTGACACCAGCGTTTCTGAATATCTATCATATTTTTTTTATAATTTGCAGTGTTTATCTAGCACTGTCTACAAGTCTTGTATTTTCTCTGTATATCATCTTCAGGATGTATTTTGCGCATTCCATGACATGTCTGCAGTGAATTTTTGTCTCCAGTCAGCTTCAATTTATCCATGATGTCTATCTGCTTTACGCCATATAATTGTAGTGATTATATTTATATGGAAACTCTTCAAAACATCATAAATTAAGTGCTATTCTATAACTGCCCATTTTAGAAAAAAAAATTGTAAAGGATTTATATCAAAACTGCACACGCGAAATACGAATTTATTATGATATCTAGACATTGTAAATAATGATAACCTTATTTAGTATTGGCATTCGGTGGTTTAAAATCGTAAAACCAATATAGGGTTGTCTTTTACTAAATGTACACAATACAATTTTTCTGTAACATAACTTTATCGGCAGACATATAACTAAAGATATCAATTTCTTAGGCAAATCACAAGTGCTGCCGATGATATGAAGACATCCAGACGTAAACTTAAGAATCCCTAAAGAACTCCTAAAACGGCAACAATAAAAACAAATGCTATGTACAGACTGTAGTTGATCCTGTTCACCTGTAAAAACAAGCTACCGGTCACGCAACCTCACAATCTTAAACTCTTATACTATATTAAGAAAATAAAATATTCTATTACAGTCAATACCATTAAAGATAATTAAATTTTTCTACCTTTTTATTATCGTCATATTTCAATAGCGCGATCACAAAAAAAATGTAGAGCTAAATTATTTTTTTCATATCAATAACATTTACGCAAAATATTTGTATCATATACAATATATATCCATTATTCTTTTTGTATACAAATGTATTCGCACGCTGACGTTGCATGACAAAGTGTAATTATTCTCTCATATATACACCATTATCACCATTTTAATATTGCACTAAAGAAATTACAGTTGGGAGTTTATTGCCGGAATTCGGCAAACTCTGACTCGCGATGTATTTGCCTGCCATCAAATATGATGAGCATGTACTTTTCTCCACTTTCGCTGACACGAGCCTTTACTGAGGAATGAGTGTCAGCATTTTCTCACACTGCGTACTGCAGATTAGTTTCAGAGTAAAAATGAAAACATAACATATCTGATTCTCGTCTATTGTTATAATTTTATTCAAGAAACTGTCTCCGCCATTTTCTTAAATGCCTTAGGAATAGCATTTAATTGGCAACGCTTCTGTTTTTTCCTATTTCTGAGAACTGCTAAAAGACGAACATATACCGGTGTTATTTTTTTAAGTAAGAACCATGTGAATAGTTGTGTGGCTGAATCCTTATTTATCAGCGATAAAACGGATAGAGAGACGTCTGTCTGCATCGATGACGTCATTTATTTTAACATTTAAAAAATTTGATTTCTGTCACGCACTTCCTCGTCTTCAAAACTTAGTGAACCCTTTTCCTTCCTCGACGCGTTCACAAGTGTGTCACATAAATACAATATAAAAACAAAGATCAACAAGAAAGGAAGGAAAGCCGCATCCCCAAACACAACCCAGCCGCAACTGACAAGCCCACGAGACACCAAACAAAATCAGGAGAGGGCAACACAAACGCTGAAGAGCATTTAAGCCACCGAATTCAGCACCTTTCATTTACTTTAGCGTTTGTTTATGTAATTAGTATTTACAAATGTTTATAAATTTCTAACTTTTTTAGAGATACATCATAACGTTAAACTTAGTTACCTCCCTTTAGAATTTATATGCTTATTTGAATAAGAGGTGTCCAATCAGCGTCATATTTGTCACGACGACATTAATAAAATTTAGATAATTGGCTGCTGCTTACAACTATGCGATTATGGCAACGTTGGGGTTATTGTTGTCCAGGGTATTATTTGTTGACACCTTGAATATTACCTAAAAAGTCTCTGAAACTTTTGTTATTGTACGCGGAAATACTTTTTATACACGGTAGTACTAAACGGGCCCATATATTTTCCTTGCTGTTTTAGGCTTGTTCAGATATGCACGCCATTTTTTTAATGCATATAAAGAAATTCTAAAATAACTCTTGCTTTAATTATCTGTTTTGCGTTTCGTTCATATATATGTTTTGTGAAGCCGTTACTCAAAAACGAGACAAACCCGGTCCTGAATCCGATAATAACAACAACAATAACAACAACACAATTATATCTAAAATCGAAACGACGTTACTCTCAATCAGCATTTGTAAGAAAGGAGAGATGTGAAAGGGAGTTAAGTACAGACGGAGAAAATCGTTCATTTTTTCAGTTTACGTAAATGTTAACAATATCAATATTTGGCACACTTAAAGGGACTGAAATTATTTGTTCGGTATTAATTTTCAATTTGATTTCGGTCTAGAAGTTGTGCGCATAATTTCAGATCCTTCGCTCACTCCATTTTTCTAGAATACTTATTTTAATAGTGAAAAAAAAAACACATAATTAAAATGTAAAAAAAGCACATTGCAAAATGTGTCACTAAAATCAGGCTATGAAAAGCATTATACGATTTTCAATTTATTTCTAAGTAAATTTCACATATATCGTTTGTTTATCTACACAAACTGATCTATGCAAGAAATTTATTTTTTAGGCTTTTGAACTTCAGTGTGTCTTCTTTTACTTATTCAAGAGGACCAAAAGTGTCTTGTAATCTATTTTTCAATAAAACAATGTTATTAAAGGTATACATTTATGGCGTCACAGTAAGTTAACTTATTGCTTGCACAATTGACATATTTTCCATAAGTATTTTATATTGATGATAAAAAATAGAAAAAAGAGAAAAGTATCATGTGCATATTCTTACGAATACACACTTGAAAAAGGTTGTTTGACTTTTAAGTGATTTTAAATGAACTTTTATATGATGAATGATGCTTTCTGTCTTTGTTTTTGTGTTGTTGTTGTTGTTGCTATTGTTGTTTTTCTTTTGTCCTAGAACAATTCATTGTCTGATTTATAAATGTACGTAACATCGGATTATGCATCTCACACTGATTCGAAACATTCTGATCAACATAATATTTATTTATAATTGTTTTACAATCATTTCTTTTTGACCATCATTATGTTGATGGTTGCTTTTATAATTACTTAATAACGCTCTATCTATGATATGCCTTTGTATCCTCTGCTTTTTGTGTTTCATATTTTCTGTTATTCACCAAACTGTTTTGTCGTGCACTAGATTCCATAAAATAACGTCATTGTGGTTTTCATACACCTTGATTAAAGGTTAAAAATTCCGCTCACATTTACTTTGTATTTTTCATTTGGTAACATTTTTCCGAAGGAAGACTTTTATTTTTATTTCCCAAAATATTTTTATTTTTGGTGTCCTGTTATACTTTCTGAAAACGTTCGTCATTAGGCAGTTACTTGAATCATCTTTTGTTTCTTTTGCCTTTTGGTAATAAGTACATTTATAGTTATTTTGTATAGAAGTCAAAATACTTCTTTGTTTACATTTCTCTACTATCTTGACAAGAAATATCACATTCTGCCTTTAGGCAACTTGCTTCAGGAGATAAGCATTTAGCATTCTCTATAGCAGTTATCTAAATGTTATGAATCTTATGTTTTCCCTATTCAAAGAATGACATATTTATTCGTTTCTGACGTATAATTTGCAATACAAACACGTGCTTTATGCGGCTGATACTTCATAAAGGAATTAATCAAACAATTATACGCTATTATCTTCAAAGTAGGCTTGTGCCCCCTGAGGTTGGTTTTATATTTCTGTCTTCAATTCAAAGAAAGTTTTCGTCAGAAAAGGTTCACACGTCGGTCATGGTGTGACACATTTCACCGACTTATTACGAGGATTAAAAAATATAACTTTTAAGTGCTTCTTATAGTTGTTGTGCTATAAACAATACGAATTTCATTAACTGCTAAATTGTTTACACTCAGTCTTATAGTTAAATGTTAACAAATAAGGGAACCATGTGTCAGTGTGCGTGCGCATGTGTGAGTGTTTTCTTTTGTGTTTTTGTTGTTGTTGCTGTTTTTATTTTAATTTTATTTTTTGTTCATCCACTTAACATAATAAAGAAAGAGAAAACATACACATGCGAGTAGGTATATGAAATAACTAAGACTGACTGTAAATCTTAAAGCCAGATAAATGATGTAAGCGTATTATTTCAATACTATAAATATATGTTGAGGAAGTATTATTTCATCCATTATTGTAATTTTGTATTATTCTTTCATATGTTTCATACAAAGTATATGTATGGTTTTCCCTTCATTGTTTTACGACGATGAGCTTGCATAGTCAAATAAAATATATGTTCTGTTCTGTTCTATAATAATCTTTGACGTTTTATGTAACAAACCTGAACATGTAACTGTTAAATGCACTGTCAACTATATGGTAAGAAATTTGTCAAGGGAGTTAATGTCTAAAATACAAGTGACTTGTCAATGTAGAAGTTGCGTGTCTGTGGATAATAAATTATTTTAAGATTATATAAGATTAAGTCACATAATGCGAATAACTGCCAGTGACATTCTTCGCTCATAGACTATTTATAAATAGCAATCAAAATGACCGCATTTTAATTTTGTCTTTTCTATCGTTAATAATGTCCACGTACAGGGTCGATCACACACACATTCAATTTTGCCGTTTTGTGCGTTTTTTAGGGATTCAGTATTTCTGAATTCCGTTATCTTTTGTTATTGAGCATTTGTCTTTGACTTACTTATAACAATATAAAGTAACATAATTAATAGAAATCATGTTCAATCGGAAAAAGTGTACAAACATGTCAAATTTAAAAGATGTTGTGGTTATCGTGCCAATTGTCAAATTATCTCCTCCAAGTCATTAGGAAAGATCATATTAAGAACACAAACCTACTGATAATTTGTTAACTACTTTAGATGAGTGTTAATTTAGTTTAAACAACATTTTATTTCAATCAAACATGTATACGCAATATACTTACAATCAGGTGCAATAAGGATTGACTAGAAAGCTAGAATATTTTTTTTCCAGAATTTATCGTTGGAATGAAATAATTGTCATAAATGATAATATTCAAGACTATTGACTGTTGCATTTACAAAAAGCATTTTGTCGCTGCACAGTAAACTACGTCATTACATGCATAGAGTTAGCATTTGTAGTTGTTTGATGGATAATAAAATGGTCAGTGGAGTTTAAAATGATGATAAATGCTTAGAAAATATGTTGTTGCCGTAAAAGCAAACACAGAAAACACAACTTGAGCACATTCAAAAAGATTGCACACTAGATAATATTTCGGAACGTGATTTAAATGTATTCTCCATGAAACTTTATTGATCCATTTTAACAGGTATGCTTTTAAAAAGTAATATTATCTCGTTTCAAATCTGGAGAAAGCTTAAAAGCGATTGCTTTGTGGCAAATGAGACACGTTACCTGACATTTTAACTATATCATTGTCATTTCGTCCTTGTGACAGTACTGTACTCCCCATTTACTCGATCATTACCCTAAAAGAACCATAAATGACAAATAGATTAGGATAATGACATATTTTTGCCGACAAAACATACTTAATTTTGAAGACAAAACGTCCCTAAACTTATCTCAAATTTATCAAGTGGTGATAATGATGGGCACACTTTACATTTGCTTTGAATGATTATTATTATTTCTATAGGAAAATATACTCATGCACAATTAATCTGCAGGCATGACTACCCCGGATTTCTATAAGCTCATGAGACCAAGGTTTAGGAAGATGAATATCGCAACAGGGCCACTATTATAAGTTAGAACAAGAGCCATGTTAGTATGGCCTTACCATGCCGAATGTGTTCGCTCATTGTAAGAATGTATATGTAGTAGAGCAGAATAATTCAATCTAAAGAGGTCTTTTGGTAATGAAAACTGATGGCTGAAGTGATTACAGATTTGAAACCTATGTGAATACTGATGGCTGAAAATAACAAAGGACAATAACTGAAAACTAATGCCGGGTATGTTATCATTCTTGTGTGCTGCACTCCTCCTCAATGAGATCTATCCACCTATGAAGTTTCAAGTTGATACCTCTAACACTTTTTGAGATAAGCTCCGGACAAAAAGGAAGAATGAAAAATAACAAAGGGCAACAACTCAAAAAATATGAATGGTAAAGTTATCTTTCTTATGCACTGAACATCTCCTGAGTGAGAACTATCCACCTATGAAGTTTCATGTTGATATCTCAAAGGCTTTTTGAGTTATGCTCTGGACAAAATTTAAGTTTGAAAAATAACAAAGGGCAATAACTGAAAAATTATGCAAGGTAGAGTTATCATTTTTGTATACTGCACTCCTCCTGAATATGATCTATCCACCTATGAAGTTTCAAGTTAAGACCTCAAATACTTTTTGAGATATGCTCTGGACAAAAATGTCGGACGAAAGGACGGACGGAAGGACGGATGTTCTAACAGGAGAGTAATAATGTGGCTACTCCTTTGTTCGCTTTATTGTTCTTTTTTGCCACACAAAAGAAAATAGCCACATAGAAACATTACGGAATGAATGACATCAAAGAGAAAGAACAGTTACCTATTGTCCCTCTAGCCACATAATTACTGTCCTGTGAGTGCGGACGGACGGATGGACGGACAGACGGAAGGAGACTATTTCTATATCCCGGCCGACTTTCGGCGGGAGATAAAAAACATGACAACAAAAAATTGTATTCCTTACCTCACCATGCTCACTGCCCTGAAATAGTGAGCAACTATGGTAGCTAGAAATTTCATCTGCCGTCCACTTATATGCGTATTTAAAACAAGCCTCCGATTTTTTTATTTTGCCGTTTTTTTTAGCGATTCTGTTTTCTCTATTTTACAGTCTACTTCTGATATTTGAAATAAGTATTAAACAACGTATTCTCTCTTGTATTTTTATTAATAGAAGGTTTAAAAGTTTATTGCATTTTGAGCAACCATTCTGACAATATCGACCTTATTTTGGGTTTGATTTATTTTATAAAATGATACGATGTAAGTAAATTAACTATGTATTTTTCCTGTGATTTCTATGATATTTATTTATAGGTGGTAATAGAGCGAAGATACGTGTAAAATTAGCCAAACATCTTATTTCTAAAATTACTTTGTAATACGAGTAACATCCTTTGAAACTTTGATCAGTCAAACGTATGAATTTTTCCATAAACGACGCTTCATTTCTATAATTGGAATTTGATTTATATTAATATTTAGATGATATTATTTTCGTTGGGTTCAAATGAAGATCATTGCAATGGTTTGAGTTTTGTTATGGCCGCTTGTTGTTTCATATAAATATAATAAAGATATATTGTTCTTATCATGATAATTAAATATAGAAAATCGGAATCCCTTAAAGATCCTGTAACACATTTTTTTATGATTTTATTTCATAAAAATGATACTCAAATTAGATTTGTCAATATTGTAAGTTCCAAAAAGCAATATTTATAAAGAAATGACCGAATTTAACATTTCATGAAAATAAAGGGAGGTAATTAGAAATTTATTTTCTTTAAATTTTAAGTCAAAGTTTTCAATAAGAAATGAAAGCATATAACTCATTGATTGCATATAATGTGCACAAATATTTGCAGTACATATTTTACATATTCTTCGATGTTTGAAAATTGTTTCATTTGTATAATTATATACATATATGATTTCTTGTGAGTGTGTTACACACACAGTAACAATATCCCAAAACATACGGGAAATCTTTAAAATTCCCTACAGGCCGGTTTGATCAAAGCCCTGTAAACCGCACCCCACCATGGGGAAAAGGGCTTTGGGTTTTTTAAGCAAAATTCCCAAATTTTTTCCCGAAAAGGGGGGAAAATTTGGTTCATACGCCTTTTGATTATGAGTTTAAATTGTGACAATCTTAAACATTCCCATAAAAAGCGGCTAAAAAAACCCTGTGACGCCCAAATCAAAGCAAAAAAACAAAAAGCAATTTTGAAAAGGGTTAAAAGGGGTTTAAATTTACCCCTTCAAAAAAAAAATTTTGGAAAATTACATTTAAAAATTTAAACAAAAAAGCATTGTCCTTTAACATTTCTTTTTTATGCCGCGACTTTTTCCCCCGGTTTGATTAAATGATGCTAGACATGTTAGGTTTATAAAAATTTTGAATTTTTACAGTATATTCCCCCTTAAAAGCTAAAGGTTAAGAACAGTGTCTGGCTATAAATCGCTAAATTCCACCTAATGCTTTTACATGTATCCTTTTATGGGCACTTCGGAAACATATTACTTTGCTTAAGGGCTAATTTTATGTAATAAAAGTGTGAAATTATTGCGGACATTTAAAGTTTATCTCTCTTAGACGTTTAATACGTCGACAGCGTTTCCGGTGTAAACAAAAGAATTGTGAAAGCTTTAGCAAATCAATGATCTTAATTTTAATAGCAGCGAACGAAATAAATAAGGCATTTTCTTCAAAAAAGCATATTGATCAGATAGGAGACATTGCATGACTATCAATATTTTTTTAAGACAATGATTATAATAACCATTCTAAAGCCTAATAGAAGCTGTATTTTGTTAAGAATTTTAACTTTCATTCTGGGGCTCAAATTGTAAAGGGGAAGAATGAGAAAAGGGAACTTTATGCTCACCTTATTGCGGGAATGAGTTTGGAACTTAGGAATTTGATTCAATTGAAGAGTGTATGAATTTACCAGAAAAACCTCAAAAATATTTTCCATTCTAAGAAGTTAAATTTATGTGACAAAATGCACTAACTTATATATGAGCTAACATTAAATTCCTTATTATCTTCCCGGTATCTATTTAATAAAATACTTTTCGTAAATGTCTTCGGTATCTTTGCGTTGTTCCATACCCGGTCCCAGTAAGGGTTAATTAACAATTAAAGTATGAAGACTGAGGACAGGAAACACTATTTTACTGGTAGTGGAATCTAAAAATAAATGTCTGTCCGCTCCGACATCTCTTGTCTTCGGTCCGTCTTGATGCATGTACAATAAGAATGAAAGAAACAAAAAACAACACAGAGTAACGGCCTAACTAATTGCTATGTAAAGAATTATTTTTTGTTTATTTATTTTTTTTAATTTGTACTCTAATCAATTATCAATTATCAAGTTTTATATTTAAATGAAGAATAGCCAATATTTTGTTCGATAAGGTGAATGCAGTATCATTAGCCGTGGCATGTCTGCAGATTCATTATTTTTTTTTTGATTTAAGTAGAATAGTGTGCAGGTAACAAAGAAAGTTATTTACATATTAAAAATCCAGGTAAATTGTCAAAAAAATCAACATAATTATGCATAAATAGTATAAACTGAGTTTGTCATTCAGTAGAGGTGGTGATTAATTAATACAGCAAAATCTGTCGATAATATCACTAAACATGTTATTTATTACATGAGCCTTGAATCGTGTTACTTTTCTGTTAGCATGCAGCTTTAACCTTTCTTATACACTATGCTTGAAGAAAACATTTCTTATCGTTACTACTTATCTTATTCAGTGAAGCTGCAGTCTTGCTTTCTTAAATTGCAAATTGATAATTTTGAACTTTTCTATCGGTAATTGATTTGGGATTGAAATCATGTTTTTTTCATAATATATGTTTTTCAGACGTGATAAATTAAATACTCGTGTTTTTCTAAAAAGTCAACCAAATACGTTGTGTTGTAAACGAATAAGTTTCTGTCAATGACGTTTCTTACTACTAATAATTCAAGTGAAGTGAAGTTTTTTTTTGTGTTTTAACAATGCAAGTCGATTATATTAAATTACCTTAATACACATTTCTAACCCATGCATGTTCAGTATAGGGTTTTAGAATTTAGTTTATTAGCACTAAGGCACTAGTCGTCTTTACATTATATGAACTGTTCAACACTGTTACGTTATCAACTAGACATTTTGTCTCACGGAGCCAAAAACTATTTTAAATTTACTTCCGTTCAGCGGATGAATCTAGCAAGCATGTAATCATCACCCCTCCTATTACTGAGAACTTCTCGGGTCTATTATCGCATATAATAATTATCTTTCAATTAAGCTAAATTGTTCCTCTGTTAACACTACTAGAAATAGACAGGCAGTCAAAGAAAATGATAACTTTCAGGACGTAATGACGGCCTTATAAAATTCTTTTTCCAGACAAAATGTCCCACCGTCTTACGCTATGATCTTATATTAAGTCGCTCTCCTTATTCACAACATGAAGTTGTACATGCATTTGATAACCCGTTTCGCCAAAAAAAAATGATATTGTAAATATAATCATCTATATTTTGATCTTGTCATCAAATGAACACAAAAATACCATTTACTGTACTGAACAAACCAACTAACAAACTCTTCAGATATTGTAAGATCATTTTTGGATTTAACCACTTCATCATTAACAAAAATAGTTAAACTAAATCTATGATAAAAGTGATTATCTGATTAAAATATCTTAAATTATCCATCTTATGAAATTTGATCCCATTTAAAAGTACAACTTTATTTAGTTTCGCTCATTAAGTTCTTGTTAAGGGCACACGAGTTTTTCTTGGAGACAATACTTTTCATGGAATTGCACGTACGAGTCACATTGAGGATTCCATAGTAATCGCCGTATCTGCGCACCTGTGGATATTTCTAAACTCAAAGTACATGTTAAGTGTTGAATTCTGCTTTAGCTAATGGACGATGACAGTTTTTGCATATTCTTATGTGCGTCATTTATAAACATGGTAATTGATAAACAAATGAAATATTTTTAATAATGAAATGTCTTCTTAATACTCAATGTATCATAATTGCAAGTCATATGTCTGTAATTCTATAGTTCTTAACTTTTTTATTTTTTCGGTTAAACATTAATTTTATGCTTTCAAAAAAGTGTTGAAATAAAGTAACCCCTGCGAGACTTACAATTTAAAGCCTGACGCTTTCATTTTCCTCAAAGGTTCCCCCATAATTTAACGCGTATGATATAATTATACCTCAATTTTCGCTAATCGCACTCTCTTTTAATATACCAAAAAGGACATTACATGGAAGAAAATAACAATTTGCAAGACGCTTTTACGACCTAACTGAAAAATATTCTCAACAGAATGTCTCATTCGGTTGCGAGGCAGTCGTGTCCTTTATGACTTTGATATAGACGCATTATTTACTGCGGGATAACACGATTAATTATGTTAGTATTAAAATAAAGTAAATAAAAACATTCACATACATATGCTTAACATTTTTGTACCATTTTTTTCAGTTTATTGCAAAACATTGGTTATTTATATTTTTGGCTATTTGACGAAACATTTGTCCTTATCTCCGTAAATAAATAACAGACTGTTTATCTGGTTTATTTCCTATAATGAGGAAGATTTTTTAGACTAAGTAATAAGGAACCAGACTAAAAAGCACAGGAAAAATAAATGACGCCTTGAACACGTTTTTCATCTATTTAAAGGTGTATTATTTTGCATTGGACAACACTGCATCAGCGAAGGGACCTTATATGGTGATAGTATATTCAAAATCGGTGTAATCAATTGCTTTTCTTATTGTTTCCGTCGCTATTACCCACTCAGACGTATTTTCGAATTTACACTCGCGTGAAATAAGATACACAGCGATTAAAGAAATAAAAAAAGACGAAAAAACTGCGTGCCGTTACTGAATTTCGCTATGTGTGAGAACGCTTCCCAATTAATAAACTCCCGCAAAACTATTCTTAAAATATATTTTACCCAATGGACAAGCGATTAGTAAGTACACGTTAATTATTATTACCCCTCACATTTTTCGTAATGCTAATTTCCCATAGGCCTCTGGGAGTTATTTTTACTGTTAATGCAAGTGTACCACGTAACTAAGAATTTTGTACTGTTACATAGGTAACAGTATTTTTTAACAGTATAAAATCTGGTCACGTGGTCTATTTTCTAAATAAAATGAAATAAAATGGCCGCCATTTTTTTCTCGATTCATTCTTATTTTCAACGTTAAAACCCGATAGGACATCAATTTCTTCTCTGGAGTAACTATGACACTCATAAAATTTAGTTGTTTGCAACCTGGTGTGCTTTTTGCGTATAAAATATCTTTTTGTTGAATAGTTAAAAAGTGAACATCCGTTTTCAACGGAAGTAATTGCAATGTAAATAATAATGTGTCAAACTGGAACATGCAGACGATTTAAGCATGCAACAAAGGATTATTTTACAATTTTAATCAGTGAAACGATACAGGTGGACAGACATAGGATATCATCGTTATTTTGTCAAAAACCATACTAAGAATATTCTGGAACAGAAGGATCAGATTTCACAGATCCTAATCATGTAAATGGGTTAGTGTTTTGTTTTCTAAATAAAACCTAGCTTATTGTATGTTTATGATTTGTAGATATCATCACTTGCTTAAAGAATAAAAGAAAAAGAAAACTTCTCATGTAGGCCTAAAGTACACTTAAAACTTAAAAGGTAAGGACAGTTTAGTAATTGTTACTCTTTGTTTATTTTTGTTACAGTTAGATTTAGTTGACAATTTCAGATCATTACAGTATTTTTGTTCGGAGTAATAAAATAAATAACACATGGGTTTGTGAGTAACAGTAAAAATATCATCTTTCGTAAAAATACTGTTACCCTTGGCTACGCCTCGGGTAACAGTATTTTCCTCGGGATGATATTTTTACTGTTACCCACAAACCCATGTGTTATTTATATACTGGTAATATACATGTTGTTAACCAGCGAATAATTGCAATATGTAAAGAATTTATAAATAATTGTAAGAAGAAACAAGTTGAAAATCGAATTTATTGTGAAACGGAAAGGGACAACTAAACACTGTGCTTGTGGTACTTGCAAAAGTGACTCAAGACTCGATATACACTGACAGGTCAGGAATGGATTATTTTTTTCAAAGGATTTCTGCAAAATAAAAGGTAGCCAGAAATGCACACGCTGGGGAAAAATTAAAGAAATACACCATAATTTGCCGGTGATTTTAGCCTAGTATAGTTATGGTTATTTAGTATTTTGAACGGAAGTCAAATTCTACTATCACATTCTGCTACTTTTATGACAAATCATTTCACATTCATCACATGTTTCTTCAGATAATATTTGACTTATCCCTTTCCGTTTAACCAATTCCTTCGCAGCCTTTTTACGCTTGCGTAAAACCTCGCTTGTTAGTGATATGTAGTTTATAAGACATATAACAAAATTGAATAAAGAATACAGAAAAATAAGATCGCTAACGAACGCTCAACACGGCTAAATTGAAAATGTTGCAGGCTCGATTTGTTTGAGCCTCTTCATGGACGGTTGTGAAAAGTGCATGTTCCCGTCTATGCCCTTTAGCACTGGCTTAAGCAGAATTCAACATTTAATCATGGTAATGGTTTACCTATTAGTGTTGAATTTGACAACTATGTTATAAAACATCATGATGACCCATTATTAAATATTTTTTGTAACCAGCTTTTTGATCATTATGATTTCCTTTTACACACTTTGCAATCGCCCAACATAGTTTTGTTTTACATGTTCTTTCCATTTTAAAAAATTATACATCCATTGCAAGTGCACTAGATTGAGGATGTCTTTTTTATTTCCTATCTCCCTGCTTTTTTGCCAAGTCGATAAAATGTGAATAATTCAAAAGAACCAATGCAGACAACGTGTCTTTTAACACAGACACATGTGCTTTGTAACAAGAATAATGTTTGTTTCACACCTTTTAAAATATAAACAAAGCACTTTCAGCATTAAAGCTTCTTCTTCATTTCAGGGTTCCAAAAACTCCATATCAAATGTTATTTGCATCCCTTAAAGTCTCGTGTCCATTTCCAGTGTCCAAAAGATTGAAATCAAATCAATTTCGTATCCGCATACAGCCTCGCTTTCATTTTCTCACAGTCCAAAACTGGTGTTGTGTAAAAAGGATGTCATAAACGAAGGTGTAGAACAGTACTTATTCTATTAGACACGTACACAGCTGCAAAACCTATGACACACTCATCCCGCCTTTCGTCCAATATAGTTTTGAAAGCTGGTTGTGTACTCGTCCAATGTAATAGTAATACAGTATTGTATTCAACAATGTATTATAACTTCATAATATTTCATCTTTTCAATATATGAATGCTAAAAGTGTTTAAACAACAAAACATTGCATTTATACAAAGTTCATGTTGTCGACTAAATTGTGTCTAGACATCTCTTAGCTCCAGCAGGTAAGGCAGTTTGGCACCTGTTATTGCTTTAAGTGTGTAACACCTGATATTAGCCAAATTCATATTTCCTGTTTCGACGCTAAATGCTTTAGTTTTGTTAGTGCACCGAGAAAGCAAAGGAAACATATCATCATGAAGTAAATTAACGTTCGTGAAGCGGATTACTCACGTTATCATCACCACGCTTCTAAGTAAGATTTTCTACAGATTATTCTCCCATATTATAATTATGTTTCAATATAAAAGCTAAACTGCTTGTCATTAAGACCGCATATAATAGTCAGTTAGTACCACAAAATGATAGACTTCCAAGACATTATAACGACCTTATTCAGTTCAAGACAGTATGTCCTGACCTCTCACGTTTGATGGTCCAGTTTATACTATAATGCTTAAATTAAAGACTAGTCACAATTAATTTCTACTGATAATTTAATATCTAACTCATGCCTTTCTATGGGAACGGTTTAATGAACAGGCTTAATCAAATAAAACGTGCACAATTGTAATTTTGACGTTTTGAACTTTGTTTATAATATTTATAATCTGTTTTGTCTATTTATCGCAACAAGCGTTGTTGGCACCATTTCAGGATAATGTCACCCTGTACATTTAGTCAGATTTTTATGCATCCGGCAGGGCATAATTGTTGTGTTTGTGGCATTAATAATTTTTAATTGGTCTTTTTGCTATAGATGGGTTCCAGTATTCCACGCGTGACTGTATAATCAACTTTATGATATATTGGTTGTTTGTTCAGTTTTTTAGAAATAAAATACATAAAGAAACAAAACGACATTAAAGTATACCAAGGCTCGACCGATTTGCCAAAATTATTTACAATTTAATCATATTTTACTTAGCGGAGAATGAATTCCAAGCAATTTTATTTGCTGTAGATATGTCCAACAATTGTTATACATGCACATTAGATGACGCCGTTCTTTTTGATAAAACGGCGCCTAGCTCCTTACCGCGAACACGCACTGTCGCAAATTGGATGTAAGTTTGTATGAGATATGATAACCAGAACTGATTGTCTAGATAGACTTTGAATGATAGCAGGAATAAAGTATTCTGTATGATTATCTAATACATCATGTTTAACCTTAAATGTCAATCTTCATTTGAATGGTTTCTAAAAAATGTTGTAATCTGACATAAATTTATATCAATATAAACATTTGTTGGGTGTGCATATATCTAGATTAAAGTTTATTGGTAAAGCAATATGATAGTTTGAACGTATTCATTTAGGATTGAATAATTATCATTGTTACATGCAAATAGAGGAAGAGATACTTTAAAATCAATCTTTTAACAAGGAATATATTAATGTCATGCTGTGGATTGATTGAGTATAATTTATTTCCACCTTTCAACTGTATACAGCAATAGGAACCTAATGCACTTATAGTTATTAATTGAATTTTATTGTAAATTGAACATGAACGTGTAAAAATATTTTTTCAAGCTTATAATTTTATTATACATTTATATATGAAAATACACGGCTGTATAAGAAACAATCTCAGCTAGTTCTTTCTTTTTTGTACGAAAGGCGTGGTTTGTAGACATGCATTATTTGACAGCTGCAAGTTTTAAAGACACATAAACGCCATCTTATTTATTTTCATCTTGACTCACGTTTGTCATATAAATTTAAAACGTAGACGATGATTTTAATTTAACAACACAAGTGTGATATTGAAGAGAGACTGTACATGTATATAGATATCAAATGACAATTTTTTTATAATAAAACACACACGCTGAGGAATCAATAATTTATACAAATCAGTATCTTTGTGTTAAGAAACCATTCTGTTAAATACACTTCCCATGCAGCTTAAGGATTGAGTTTCCGGTCATGAGTAAGACAAGAATCATCTTTTGGTTCTTAATATCATGAGGATTGGTGTATAGAACTAACCTTATATAACATATTAAAATAATATTTAGTTATTTATATCTTTATTATTATTTCTTATCTATATCTTTATTATTAAAAATATTCATAAATTATTAAAAATGAATTTTATTATTCTCTTAAATAGCCATTTCAATTTTTATAAAAGAATAAAAACAGTTAATTTTGTTGAATTAATTATAATTACATGAAAAGTACCGGAATAAATATGATAATATGAGAACATTGACGTTTTGGGAAGGGCTGTTGCTAATGTTCTTTTTATAACTTGTAGCCCTATATCTCTTTGTGAATATTTGTGTTTGTATTATTCCTATAACTTTACATTTATGTATGCATAGCATAATAGTTACAAATGTACAATAAAATATTATTAAACTAAAGAAGAAATTAAAAAAATGATTAAAAAAGTAAAAAAAAAACACACACAGAAAAAAAACTGGATGATGCAATTTCTGATAATAATCGGATAGATACACTGTCTCAAAATTCTGGAAAATGGGAGAAATATTTATAATCTCAGAAACAAGAACATAATTTAATATGCAAATTATGTTAGTAATACAAGCTTTATTTGAGAATTAAAGCTTACAATCGCAGGGACCCATATGCATTTTTATTGGTTATAAAATATTAACCAATAAGATGTTTTAATAGTGTGTTGATTTATTTATATTTATAAAGCCAAAGGTTGAAACTCTGGTCAAAACTAAATTGTAGTTGCAGTGATCAAGGCAAATATGGATTGATCATTTCCCACGTTTACAGCTACTTATAAAAACAAAGCGTAAAATGGCTGCTTACATAGAATTGTCATGTTTATTTCTCTTTTTTGTAATAAATTGCATATAGGAAAAAAACGACAATAAGGTATACCAAAGCTCGACAGATTGTTATATAGCACATTAGATCACGGCGTTCTTTTTGATTAAACGGCGCCTAGCTCCTTACCGCGAACACGAACAGTCGCAAATTGGATGTAAGTTTGTATGAGATATGATATCCAGAACTGATTGCCTAGATAGACTTTGAATAGTTGCAGGAATAAAGTCTCCTGTATGATTATCTAATACATCATGTTTAACCTTAAATGTCAATCTTCATTGAAATGGTTTCTAAAAAATGTTATCTGACATAAATAGTTATCAATATAAAAAACATGTGATGGGGTATACATATCTAATTTAATGTTTTATTGTAAATCAATCAGATCATTTGAAAGTATTACTTATTGTTTGAATAATTATTGTGTTATCTTTAAACGGAAGAAAATGTATTTGAAAATCAATCCTTTAATAAAGACACTATTAATGTAATGTTGATTAATTATTGATTGATTGATTAAATTTTCATTAATATAATTTGTTTTAATCTTTCAGCCGTATGCAGCAAAAGGAACGTAATTACTTATATTTAGTTATTGAATTTGTAGGTGTATTCCTCCAAGTCAATGTAGCTATAGTAAATTTAACCTGAATATTTAAAAACATTTTGTCAAGCTTATCATTTTATTTTAGATTTGTATTCGAATATGAAAATATGTGCATCAGTCTCCGCTAGTTTTTTTTCCAGTACGAAATGTGTGGTTTGTAGAAATGTATTATTTGACAGCTGCAAGTTTTAAAGACACACAAACACCATCCTATTGATTTTCATCTTGAGCCACGTTTGTCATATCAATATGAAAGGAAGGATAAAAGAAAACTTAAAAACGAATTATTAATTAACAAAGCAAATGTTTGCACACGAGTATCATTTTCAAATGGCATTTTTTTTATGAGAATCACACACACGCTGAGAAATAAATACATAATACACATGTGATATTAAAGAATGTTTGTACATGTATATCAATTTCAAATGACGACTTTTAATGATAAATCACACACGCTGAGGAATAAATAATTAATACAAATCCGTCTCTTTGTGTTAAGGAACCATACTGATAAATACACAGTAGCCTACGGCTTAAGAGTTCAGTTGTCGGTCATGAGTAAGAATCATCTTTAGTTCTTAATATAATTTTGATTGGTGTCTAGCACTAACCTTACAAACTATTTTAAAATAATATTAATTTATTTATACCTTTATTATAAACATTTGTTTTATAATTTACTTAAATAGCCTTTGGGCTCTTTTCCTGTGGTTCTGTGTGGGGGTTGCTTTCATTGAACGCCGCCCTTCCTTGTTGATCACGTTTATCATATTTCATATTTTTTTCTATTAAAGAGCACAAACAGTTATTTGTGTTCAATTAGAAATAATTGCATGAAAGTAGCGGAATACATATGGTATATATAGAACAATTGACGGTTTTCGAAAGGGTTGATGCTAATGTTTTTCTGTTGTTTTTTTTATAATTCGTAGCCCACACCTTTTGCACTATATCTCCTTGGGAATATTTGTTGTTTTTGTATTGATATTTGTATAAGTCATGTAACCTTACATGTATTTATGTATAGACAATACGCTATAAAACATTATGATTCTAAAAGAAAAAAATGTAATATAATAAACTTTAACATTAAATTAAAATAAAAGTAAAGCTTACAGAAATAACGTCTGGATGTGGTATTTTCTGATTATAACCGAATAATAACACTGACTCAAAATTCTAGAGAATGGGTGATCCTTAATGTTCTCAGAAACAAGAACACGTGTAACATTATAGGCTTTATGTAAGAATTAAAGATAACAATGACAGGGACGCATGTGCGTCTTTATAGAGTATTAAATATTAACCCATAAGATGTTTAAATGATGTGTTGATTTTTTTCTATTTATAAACTCAAGAGTTGAAACGATGGTCAACTATATTGCAGTCGTACTGATGAAGGCAAATACGGATTGTTAATTTCCCACGTAAACAGCTCCATATGGAACAAAGCGTAACCCTGGGGTTTATAAAGGAGGTCATGCGTCGTTCTATGCATGCAAGGCCGTTTTAAGACCATACATCAATAACATATTTCTGGAGTAAAACAGTTGGGCAGTTAACGTGACGTGATAAAAGCGAAGCCTCTGATCAAATGCAGAACTTTATAAGCATTCGAATTAGATTTTTATGTTCCAAATAACAGCCATTTCTAAAATAAAAATGTATTAAACTATATCCACAATGAATATAATATTTTTAATAGTACAATTATATAAGTAAACGAAAATTAAATTTATATAAATATCCAAGTTATTTAAACAGAAAATTACATAATATTATAAGTAGGCACAATGGACAATTCAATTCCCTGTTGACAAATAGAAACATCTCAATTATAATACATAAAATATAATCAAACATAAGACACATAGAAGACAATATTACAATTATATGTTATATAAGTAGACAATATATCAAATGAACAAGCAGACAAGTAAGCGATTTTAAAAGATGTTACAGTTATATAGAAAACAGAACAATTATATGTTAAGACAATCTTAAATTTAAACAGACAATAACACAGTTTTTTTTCAAACCTTATCAATTGTAACCAGTGAAATAACATCGTTTAAACCAGTTAATGTTCCAATATAAATCATTTCTGAGACAATCTTTTCAATTTAGCCCCGTTGCTATTTCCTAATGTCCAAAGAAATCCATATTAAATGTATACAATACCTAGAATATTGATTTTCACGATATACTCGTAAAATATCAAAATGCATTATACTCCATCTAGACTGAATTTCCATGCTAAAGCTATATTAGACTCGGCTAGGTCGTCGTCCAGTTTATGTTTTACAACAGTGTTTTTGTCAAAAAAAATCAGTATAAGTGTACCTTACAATGTATAAAAACCTCATTGTATTGAATGCTAATGGTGCAATTATAGAAGAAGACAGTCATAAAGTTATATAATTAGACAGCAGTACAAAATTAATATAAAGCAATTTTGTAAGACTAGTATGCAATATTCAAAATTGAAAGACAAAAGTAGGATAGTAAACAATAAGAAAACACAAGTTAAGCAACAATAGGACAATTATGTAAGTAGAAATTATTACAAAAATATAAGTAATCAATAGTATAATTATGTACAATTGTTTAAGAAGCCAATAGTACATTCAATTGAATAAGTTGACAATGGTACAATTGCATTGCAGTGAACGTCAGAAAATTTTGTAGTTATAATTATGCAGGCGTCACACTGTCCCGAAATTAACACCAGATGAGCACACGAATTTGGAATTCGAAATTTCACGCAAAGATGCCCCGAAATTGGTCGACAGCCCCTTAACAGCCAAAGCAAGTACGATTTCTACCGAAGGTCACGCGATGGCATCAGGTCCACACACGAAGTTACCTCAAAGATGCAATTTTTATTAAGTAGTTAACCCGTAAGACATGCGAAGTTCTTTACATGTATATATGCATAGAATAGCCGCTATAAAATATTATGAAACAAGAAGAAAACATGTTATACATGTATAATAAATTTTAAATTAAAATTAAAATAAACAATAACCTTACAGAAATAACGTCTGGATGTGGTATTTTCTGATTATAACTGAATAATAACACTGACTCAAAATTCTGGAGAATGGGTGATCCTTAATGATCTCAGAAACAAGAACACATGTACCTAACATTATAGGCTTTATTTGATAACTAAAGCTAACAATGACAGGGACGCATGTGCGTCTGTATAGATTATTAAATATTAACCAATAATATGTTTAAATAGGATGTTGATTTTTTTTCTATATATAAACTCAAGAGTTGATACGCTTGTCAATAAAACTAAATTGCAGTCATACTGATGAAGGCAAATACGGATTGTTAATTTCCCACGTTAACAACTCCTTATGGAACAAAGCGTTACCATGGCGTTTATAAAGGAAGTCATGCGTCGTTCGTTTCATGCAAAGCCGTTTTAAGACCATACATCAATAACATGGAGTAAAACAGTTGGACAGTTAACGCAACGTGATACAGGCGATGCCTCTGATTAAATGCAGAACTTTATAAGCAATCGAATTAAATGTTATGTTCCAAATAACAGCCATTTCTAAAATAGAAATGTATTAAACTATATCCACAATGAATATAATATTTTAAGCAGTACAATTATATAAGTAAACGAAAATTAAATCTATATACATATCCAAGTTATTTAAACAGAAAAGTATATAATATTATAAGCAGACAAAAAGACAATTAAATTGCCTGTTGACAGATGGAAACATGTCAATTATAATACATAGAATATAATAAAATATAAGACACATAGAAGACAATATTACAATTTTATTTTATTTAAGAAGACAATATTGCAATTAAATGTTATATAAGTAGACAATATATCAAATGAACAAGCAGACAAGTAAGCGATTTTAAAAGATGTTACAGTTATATAGAAAACAGCACAATTATATGTTAAGACAATCTTAAATTTAAACAGACAATAACACATTTTTTTTTTCAAACCTTATAAATTGTAAACAGTGAAATAACATCGTTTAAACCAGGTAATGTTCCAATATTAATCACTTCTGAGACAATCTTTTCAATTTAGCCCGTTGCTATTTCCGATGTCCGGTATACTCGTAAAATAACAAAATCAAATGCATTGTACTCCATCGAGACTAAATTTCCATGCTAAAGCCATGTCAGACTCGTCTAGGTCGTCGTCCAGTTTAGGTTTTACAGCAGTGTTTTGTCCATTATAAGTCAGTATAAGTGTACCTAACAATGTATAATAACCTCATAGTATTGGATGACAATGGTGCAATTACAGAAGAAGACAACCATAAAGTTGTATTATTAGATAACAGTATAAAATTAATATATAAGCAATTTTGTAAGTATGCAATATTCATCATAAGATAGTTAACAATAAGAAAAAAAGTAAAGAGACAATAGGACAATTATGTAAGTAGACAATATTACAATAAGATCCGTAGTTAATGGTAAAATTATGTACAATTGTTTAAGTAGGCAATAGTATATTCAATTGAATTCAGTTGACAATGGTACAAGTGCATAAGTTGTTTAAGTGATATAATTTTATAAGTTGACAATTGTATGTTTATATAAGTAGGCAATTGTACAATTACACACGTAGACATTAGTACAGTTAAATAAGTTGACAGTAGTACAACAGTTTGACTGTTTCACCAATAATGATGCTGAGTATATAATTTTGACGTCACGGGAACTGGAAATTAATTTGATAAAACCCATTCGCCCATATTCGCGAAAAGTTTTATAGACTTTACGACAATTTGCAACGCAAGTAGCTTATATAATTCAATTGTATGACATGTGTGTATCATGTGTGTATATATAAAATATCAATTTACACTTTATCAAGTAAAACCATTCATAAAATTATAAATTGTTGTTGTTACTTTTAACTTTTCATTATTAAAAACAAAGGTCTGATTCCTGAAGGACGTCAGCTGATCTCCAATTTGATCTGATATATTTAGATAATAAACGTACATGTATATCTAAAATAATTATCTCATGTTGTGTCTGCAAATTATCATGATGACGTCATCTCAGATTTTGATAACATTAGAAACGAATGAGAAAGGGAGGAATGGAAACTGGCATGTTACTGTTACGTTAGAAGAAACAGAAAAAAATATAATGGCGACGTCAAAAGAACTGCGGCGCAGGAGGCAGTTTCCCAGATCTCCGCGGACCTCGTTATGACCTGTTTTAATTTTGCACATCACAACCAATTCACCGCACATGAAATATACGCAGCAACATATTTCCTGCATTTGTATTCAATATGAAAAACAAGATCAACAAGCAAAGGGCGGCGTTCAATGACCGCAACCCCCACACGACCAAAGACACCGGACCACCGGCAAGGAGCCCAGCAGGACACCAAACAAAAGCAGAACAGGGCACAATGCAAAGCACAGACGTATGTGAACTTTAATAATAAAAATGGCACCGGCATTGGCTTTGTTACTATTTCAGTCCTATGTTAACGGTTTTTTTGTCCTGAATGTGTATTTTTTCGTTCCGCATATTTGTAGTGTACTGTCATTAAAATGTGTCGAAATATCTTAAACATTTTTATGTGGATCGGTGTCAAATAATTTATGGCCTTACTTATCTCCGATTTGCCATTTAAATACTATTGACTGCTAGTATTTAACCAATCCTCCTCTAATACGTGTGTTTGGACGTGTAGTCCTGCACAAGCGTCTTAACTACTTGTGCTTTAATCCTTATAACATTTTGACCAATCTTTATCACACCATACGAGAAAAATTCCAAGTTATATCAAGAGAACATAAAAACCATTCGTCACAAATTAAAGGCCCCAGTGGCACAGACACGTCAATTATTGTAGTCTTACTGAGAGGAACGAGGAACCACGAGGAAATAAGCTTACAATGTATTGTTTACGTCTACCCTTAAGATAAAAAACAGACATTTCAATTGATTATTCATATGGTTCACTGTATTATTATTTAATAAGGAAATTATGGACAGTTTCCTAAAGGACAGTTGCTATCATTTATCAATTTAGATGTAGTCAATACTACGGATATTACTAATAGTGTAGACAAATTAATTAACAACTAATGCAGAATCAGTTCGAACATTATTTTTAGAAGTGATTAGTTACCGATGCAACGTTTATTTGTTCACACACCGTCAAACAACAAATATGTCGAATTTACAGTTTTTATTTTATATTTACATAAAAAAAAATATAACAGGGAGTTGTTGTCGGTGGTTATTAAATTTAAGGCATTTAAGGCAAAACATGCAACTAAAAGACATACGTTTCGTTTTATTTTGTAAAATATTTTAACTGTATGCAATAAGGTATACACTATAAGGCATTAACATGTCTTTTTTTTACAAATACCATAACATAATAATAATAATAATAATCGAAATAATGATGTTGGTCTTGAACCTTTGCTGTTCTGTGACATTACATCTTACTCGGTTGCCCACACGTGCCTGATATAGTGCACGTAGGGGCATCTTAGGTATTTCTCCACCGACCAGTTAAGCTAAAAACTCGAAATATTACCATAACAGTGCCGGTGTAAGATAATACTTCAAAAACTCGCTTTTACAACAAAGTAGATTTCGTCTTTAAGATTTTAAGTTTTTAGATTTTTTCGGGCATTTAGTACGAACGGATTTTAAGTTTAACGAACTTACTTTACCAAGCCAAAAAAGTTCAGGTTACTAGTATTCATAGAGAACGCGAGGATACTTATCACATGTTAAAATTCTCGGTGGCATAGAAATGTCATTCACTGATAATTTATTGAACAATACGTGGCGCAGAGTACAAATGCCGTTAGTCAAGTATACATGTATATCTCTAAACTTTGAGTAACAACGCTGTATTAACTTAAATATCCTGTAACACAATTTTTTATGGTTTTATATCATAAATATGATGCTCAATTGTAGTTCTAAAAAGCATTATTAATAAAAATATTACCGAATTTAACATTTCATGTCAATAAAGGGAGATAATAAAAAACTTATTTTCTATAAAATCTAAGTCAATTTTTTTAATAAGAATGAATGCATATATTTTAATGATACCATATGCAGTACATATTTTACATATTCTTCGGTGTTTGAAAATTGTGTTATAAGCATTATTATAAACAAATATATCATTTCACTTAAGTGTGGTATGCAACATCAATTTAAAAAATACAAGGTCTCTAATAAAGTGTAAGGGGCAATTGTAAGTGTTAAAGGCAAACCCTTTTAAAATTCTTCCAGAGAAATGTTTCAAAAAGAAGAGTTAAGAAATGGAGTTATTGCATTAAAGGGCATTTATATAGTGCTTTGTTTTGTAACGTGTAGATTTCCATTTTGCATTTTCTGTACATAATTGACATGAAATATGTTCACGAAAATAACATTGTTTATCTCCATTGTGTTGGGTAATAAGGTCTCATTTAAATATAATATGACTGTTTAAGTGTACGTTTAATTAATTTCTTATTCAATTGTCAATATCATCATTTTAGAATACCTTTAAGAACTGTTACTTAAGAGAAATGTTCACCAAAAATCAAAGAAATATACTAAAAAGCGTCTTTACAAACACAACAACAACGACGACGAAAAAAAATATGACTGTGCATTACACTGCCGGGATTATTTATTATATATTTACATTGCAATGCAACTATTTTATATAACTGTTTAATTTCGTTTCCAAAAATGTTTTTATTCTTCTGTTCTAGCAATTAGAAATCTAGCTATTTTTATATAAAATATTCAATTGTTTAAGAATAATGAACATAATAATGAAAAGAAATTCGCAGTTAGTGCATTTGTTGCATATCTTATCGTTGTAAAATTTAGAAATATCTGTTGTAGTATACTAAAATTATAAACTTTGTAACTTGTCGACATGTGATATTCTGAGTACGAAATGAATGACGAATCATGCTAAATGAAAATTTGTCGTCTGAAATGATGGACAAACAGTCGCTGACAATGAACTTCGCTTGAACTACTAACGATCATATATTATATCCATTTTTTAGAAGATTAGACATTTTTCATCCGTAAGAGAACACCTACTAATTCAGCATACAATTAAAGGTAGGAGCGTTGCTGAGGTCTTATGTTACCTTAATTGCCTTCATAAAAAGCCGACATGTCCAGGTATACGAGTATATGCTGTAGGAGATGATTAATCAGTTGATAAAGTAAATTTCACCTTTAATACAAGTCATCGTCATCCATGATTAAATCTCAATAGCGTTATTTTTAAGACCGTCTAAAATAAAGTACATGTGCTATTTTTGTTGCGTCATGTCTGTCAAAGTCCGGTCAATGTTTCAAATTAGCAGAATTTATACGAAATAAAATTTTGAAACAAGGCTAAAGGTAGGGGTATAAATGCAAAAATGTACTACACAGTTCGTATTCATGTATTTGACAGGTAAATTATTATTTTCAGTCATGTGGGAAAGAAGAAGCCTCAGTTTAAATGATGTTATGGTTCATACTTCATGAAAATATTCAAATAAGATATGACTGCCTTCTTGAATTAGATTATAATTTTATTTAAGACACACGACGCATTGTTTTTTTTTATTCCTGTATTCCTAGAAACTAATCCGCGCTATTTAAGTAAGCGCTTTACGCGGTAGATACATTTTAGCGGATGTTTGTATCCGCTGAAAGGTTGCATGTTACCAATTCGCGAATATTTGTTACTTGAATAACTAAGGTTATCATCATGTCATTAAGAAGAACCATGTAGTATTCATAATTTTTACAATGTAAATATTCTTAACTGATACACATTTCAAGTGAAAATTTCTATTTGCCAAACATTCTTGCTGTTTGAAAGTATTTATTATTTACAAATTAAATGAATCATATAATACGATATTTATTTACAATTTGCATGCATACTTTGAATGAAGGTAATTTTACTCGCTAAACAGGAAGCCGATTGTTTGTTTATTCTACATTGCAAATTTGTGGACTCTTAAAGGCAACGTGTACGCACAGTGAGCTATTATTTGCAATTATTACAATTAAACTATAGTTTTTAAACACAATATAACTGTATGTTACTTTTATTTCAAGATATCAACAATGTATATTTACATCCAATCATGATTAGATGGGTCACTTAAAAGAAACACTAGCGTGTTTTCAACAATTAATAAAATAAAAATTTCATATACCAAAGCCAACAAACCATTGTATTGATATTTTGAATATATTCTTTCCAATTAGAACAATGTTTTGAAGATGTAGAATAAATCCAGTCTTAAACAATAAACGCTGTTTTAACTATAGAAATCAGTTTATAAAAAATAATAAAACGTTATTATTGAAATACATTTAATAACAAAAAAGGATACATTTAGTAGGCGATAAACAAGATTTTGAAAGTTTGGTCTGATTGAATTTGTGAGGCACTCAATCCCAAAACTATCCGCCTAAGAATTACTCGTGGACATAATAAAGATAAACAGTGCAGAATTCATAATCATTCTCAATAAATGGCGAATGACACCCCCGCCCCGCCCAACACACACACACACTTAACTTTATTTAAATATCACATACGTTATTAGATATTTGTTTAGTTAAAGTGTATAAAGCTATAGCTCAGGTTCCTGCAGTTACCAAAATTTATATTTGAGTTTTGAAAAAGAACATTTCTTTAATGCCTGCTCGTTAGAAATATGTTCGATATTTGTCCTTTGGGCGAATTGCGCATGGACGAAATCATTGCTACATGTACAAGAAATGGGTTACAAAATTAAAAAAGATTCATATCTGTTCTGTTCTTAATTCGTTCTTAACGCGTTAAAGATTTTATGACACATTGAGACAACAACAGACACATTGTTATAATAAAAAAGTCCTTTATTTTGCTTAATAGCCTTGCAATTTATCTGTTATTATCAAATAATTTGAACTTTAATGTATTGAATGTTCTTAATATCCATATTCTCTGATTTGGAGTGAAAATGGTAATTATAAATATTGTATTTTACAAAGCTGCTGTATGTACATATATTTTGAATTTACATTCAGTCATATAAAAATTTGTTGAAATAGTTTATCTAAAAAAACAAATCTAAACTAAAAACAAAACACAACAACTACATGAGGATCTGAAAATAAATATTGGAAAACAATTTGCTACCATATTAAATTTTAAAATACAAATATTTCTTTACTATGCGAAAAAAATAAATGAAAGTTGCTTAAGTTAAATAATGTTTAAATTATGAAGTCACATTAATAAATTAATAAGTAAAAAATATACCGTCGTCAGTACAATTTGCAAAATAAGTAAAGCCTCTCTTGGGTCATTAATTTAGAAATAAAAATAGACATAGAAGTAATGAGTTTTGACATAATTACCTTAAATCGTAATTGTTTATTTAGTACTTATCCCGTTTTTCGGAAAATAGTTTTTATTTAGTTTAAGGCGTCAATACACGCACGAACAAACGAACGCACATACACTCATATACATATATTATCATATCATAGATAGGGTCTCTTTTCAAAAAAGCAATCATAAGTTAATCATTTGCTTGTTTTTATCTTTTATTAGAAAAATAAAATGATAATGCCATTTAAAAATATATAATCAAAGCTGTTACTTTACAAGAATTTACTGTATAGAAAGCAAAACTATGCAACAATTGCTTAAAGCTGTAATATAAGTAACCATATCAAGTGATCATGTGTTGAACTACTGGGATGCTAAAGACAAAGATGGAACTGTGATGAATGCTTTTCGGAAAGAACATAACAAAAAATACGCACCTACACGAACAACGAACAAATGAACAATCGCACTTACACTCATATACATATAAATATAATCATTATATAAAACCATAACTTTATCATAGAAAAGGCCTCTTTACAAGAATGATGCATTTATTGCTCACTTATGTAAATCTTTTGTTTGTTTTTATTTTTAGATACAGCAATCATGGTATATGACATTTGAAAATCAACAAAATAGCTACTTTACGAAATATCACTGCATAGATAACAAACTTCAAAGAAGCAAATATCTATTTATCATGATTTTGTTGACTTTTTGTGTATAGAAAACAAAGAAATGGAGATGATCAATGTTTTCCGGAGACAGCTTTCAAATGGTCGTTTGTGACTGCCTACTCGATCAAATTGATATTTGATAATGTCGTTATTATACACATAGGGGTATGCTATCATCTGTTTCAATACATTTCACAAGCTTCAGAGCTAGTATAACAGGGAAAAAGGATTTAAGTGCATTAAGGCCTGTGCTTTGATATGAATATGTGTATTAACGTGTGTAAATATCATTCTTCATGATAAATTAGTTTCTAATTTACAAGTGATTTTTTATATAAGACAAAATGTTTTTTATTGAACTGTCTACTTTGTAGATATGTACAAATTAATAAACGCTTTTGTTTATTCACAACTTCAATAGAGGATTGAATTAGTTTTTACTTTCAAAATATTGTTTGCAATAGAAATCCCTATACTAGATATAACTATGCTAAAAACAAAATCGCAAACACTTTTCTGACACGGTAAAGCTTGAATTTGACTTAAACACTGATACAATAGGCCGACCAGATTGAAAATATTTACTTGTTTCCCTAAGGAAATTGTAATAGAGCGATCGTAAATATTGTAGAAAAAATATTATCAAGGTAATAACTTAACTTAAAATAAGTTTTTTTTTTTTTTTTACTTTATTTTTATTTCCCTTTGTGTATATTTTGCAATCGGATATTATCTACGAAGGATTAAAAGTTGATAAGCCTTGATTGGCTACATTCTCTCGCAATATTCGATGAATTAAAATACAAGTTAATGAGGTCATGGAATTTAAATAGTGTATTAACTTATTTCACTTAAATATAGGAAAGAAATTCTATTCTATTCTATTCTTTCAAAAAAAAAAACAACAACAAAAAAAAAAAACTGAAAAAGTGCAGGTTGTAATGTATTGATTAAAGCCGTTACTTATTATTTGTGTTAAGAATATGTTTAATTTTGTATCTGATACATATCTGAGCAGAATTATAATACTATTATGAAGACATTTCTTACAAAACTGTATAATTTCACGATAACACAATAAAATCTCCCGAAACAATAAAGTAAAAAGACATATTTTCAAAGATGTTGCAAGATGAAAACACCGAAAGCGAGACATTTTTCTTAATTAAATATAAGTGTACACAACTTGCTTTTGAGATATTAAAGAAACTTCTTTTTATTAGCGAAAATGACCTGATCTGTCACAAACTTTTATAGATAAAAAAGTGTACTGTCCATCCCTTTATAATCAAAGTACAAGACTTTGCAAAGATGCAAATGTCATAAATGTACCTTTACTTAGAGAATTGCTTTCAGACAACTTGACATATTGTTTGCAAATGTTAAAGGTTAGTCAGAATCACATCAATCTCTACGTTACGCTGTACAAATGTTCTTATTGAACTTGTGCCTTAGTTGCGTATGATATGTTCGTAAAACCGAACCATCGACTTATTTGTATAATATATAAAGAGATGAGTGATCGGATTACTTCTTTACTCTCGCTCTTTTAATTGAAAGGGCGGACAAGTTCTAATACAACTGCCTGACTATTCTCTATACTATACTCAGGCATGTCATGACTGACCAGTCTCTAAACTACTAGCTGACAAGTCTCTATACAAATGGCTGATCGGTCTATATACTACTTGCTTACAAGTACCTGTACTAGTGGCTGACCAGTCTCTATACTACTGGCTGGCCAGTTTGTATACTAGTGGCTGACCTTTTTCTATACTAATGGCTTACAGGTCTTACGTATTTATACCAGTAGTTATGACAACAATTCAACAGAATGAGTGAACACTTGAAAGATGATCAATTCAATACAAGGTCAATTTCAACACCTTTAATCATTGTTTGCAAACTCGTGTTTTTGTTTCTCTACGGAAGCATTCATATTTTTTTTATATTCAATTCGGAAACAGGACGAAACGTTAGTGAGTATATGTCATACACAAAGTCATAAAGATGGCGATTGCTAAAAAAGACAGGTAAATTCTATACACGAATTCTGTAACACTGTATAAAGAGCATTTAAAAAAACATCGAGCTAAGATAACCGTATACAAAAGATTCACAGCAAGAACTGTCGGAGGACAGTAACGCTCCACTATTCGAAAAGTTGTCACAAGGGTGTTTCATTGAGTATAATAATGCTTACCTATGTAAATACATAAAATTGTCCGAAAAGGTACAAAGGCTTGTTATTAAGATGTGTATCGAGTTAACCACTGCTTTATTATTATGAATGCATATAATTGTTCCAAAGAAGACACAAATCCTTCAGTAGTTATGCAGATACAAGCTTAAAAGCAGAACTTTCTAAGCTCAAAAAGGGGCATAATTATGCAGAAAAATCAGAGTTATGGGACTTGTGCCAATCATGTTAGATATTCACAAGAGAACAAGTGTGTGAAGTTTTAATCCATTCCTTTCAGTTGTTATGGAGATACCAGCTTACACGCAAAAACTAACCGAGAATTTCTAAGTCGAAAAAGGGGCATAACTATGCAAAAAAAAAAATCAGAGTTATGGGACTTGTGTCAATCATGTTCGATAATCACAGAGAACAAGTGTGTGAATTTTCAATCCATTCCCTTCAGTAGTTATGGAGATACCAGCTTACACACAAAAACTTAACCAAGAATTTCTAAGTCGAAGAAGGCATAATTATGCAAAAAAAGCAAACCAGAGTAATGGGACTTATGTGAACCATGTAAGATGATCACAGAGAACAAGTGTGTGAAGATTCAATGTATTCTCTTCAGTAGTTATGGAGATACCGGCTTACACGCAAAAACTTAACCACAGGTTAATAGTCGAGCTAAACAATATTTATTTCTGAAGTAAATATCTTTTTCACATCAGTCATATATACTGTAAAAAATTAAAGATGAATCAAGAGCTTATTTTGATATGGTTTGAATATCAAAACTAAGGTACGACTTGAAAATGTTAAGCTTTACCTCATTCTCAAAAAGAAAAAACAAATTTGCATATAATTCACTTCCATAACTTTTTTATGAATTGTGGTTTCGATTGAAAACTCTTTACGACGCTTATTTCTCCATGATATTTGCTGTTACAAAAATAAAACATAACGATATAAACTTAAAATGTAACTTGTTTTCATTATGAGATAAGAAAGGTTTGATGTAAAATAAAGCAAACTACATGTAAATTATCAATGAATATCACCATGTATATGGTCATTTTAATACGAGCGGTAGTATTGTTTAATGGGCAAAAGGCATTGTTAATTCATTTAATCCATTTAATTCATTAAGAACGTTCATTGCACATATTTTGTCATGAAATGAGAACCATAAGCTTGTATAGTTATGCACTAAATATGACCATGCGCAATTTCAACACATTTTGGTGATGCCAAAAAGATAGATTAGTTTCCTTTCTGCTCTAATAAGCATTAACTCAATACTTCGAATTGGCATGCGTCACTGAAATAGATTTACAATGACCAGACACGATTGTGTGACAGAAACAACCTTTAAATTATATGTAGATATCATCATATTGAATAATAATTTATGTTTGCTATTACTACACAATCAAATTGATCTAATTGGAACCGTGGTGTATGATGTTACAGATTTTGAAGACGGACGTTGTATTAGCATTTAATTATTTGTTAGTGTTCTTCTTGAAAAATGCTGAATCTGTTTTAACATTCATTGTTAAATTTATTGTTGTTAAGAACATTACAAAACGCTTAATATACATTCACGTTAAGCTACGAATGAATTACATAATCAAAATTGAAAGTCAAACAAAGCTATGATTTAATGTCAACCAAACCCAACTAAATGATGACAAAGAATATTGCACACTTGTTTCAAGCAAGATTATTGTTACCTAAGTTTCGTTTGAAGCTTTGATACACAAAACATTAACAGTGAAAGGAAAAGATTGATAATCACTCGATGTAACCTTTAAGCTCTGTCAGAAATCTACAATATCATTGCTATTGGAGAAATCAAGCACAAATATGCACTTAAGAATATTAGAAATGGTACGAATATACCGAATTAGAAAGTCAAAGAATAAGATATGGCAGTATAATATGTTATAGCCACTTTTATTATGCATTTTTTATCTTGTGTATGTTTTAAAATAATAATGCCAACGTTTTTGTCAAAGATAATGTTAACCTGCGAATTAAAAACGGTGATTTTCCACAAAATTGATATTCTTTTCCATAATATACTTTTTATACATTGTAACTGTTTTAATCACAATTTAACCTGTTTCAACTTTTAAACAAAATGTGTGCTTTAAATTGAAAAAATAATGTTAAAAGAGTGCCAAAGCACAAACAATTGAAATTGAGAAAAACAGAATCCCTAAAGATAGCCCAACACGGCAAAATTGTAAAATGATACAGGCTCGGTTTGATTGAGCCTCTTCATGGACGGAACTGGAAAGTGCAAGTAACCTTCCACGCCCCCCTAGTATTAGCTTAAGCAGAATTCAACATTTAAACTCGAAAATGGTGAAATTTTGAATTTAGAATCATCTGCGGATGTGTTCATACGGCAGTTATCATGGAACCTTCTTGAACAGTGTGCCCTAAACGAGAAAACAATGGGCGGAACTAAATAAAATATGATTTTGAAAGGGGATCTGAGGTTATGAAGCCTGCATATCACAGACAAGACGTCAAAAGACAAATTTAAAAAGCAGGCAACATATCCTAAGGTTGATGATAAAGTATTCAAGTAGGAATACTGGAACCACCCAAGTTGACAAAGGCCAAATACAAAAAACTAAAAATACCATCTAAATGTATACACAACAATAATGTCGTACTGAACGATCTTCAAGGATCGAAAATAAAACATTATTGATTAAATGTACGGGGAGATTTTTTACAGCCGTCACACGGCACAAATAACATTGATGTGACAATGAAATAGAGAAAAACAGAATCCCTAAAGATAGCCTAACACGGCAAAATTGTGAGATTGTGGTAAATGACACTGACTTAGGATGTAATGGGACATAAACAATAATTATGTTCGCGAAACAAAATACTATATATTATTAATTTGGTCATTTTGGTGTAGTGTTGACTTTACAAGTGTCATTTAATCAAGCTCTGAAACCTTGACATCACAAATAACAAATATGATTCTATGACCTGCCCTGTTATTAAGAGACCCTAATTAGTGAAGTTGTGGTATAAACTGCAAAACAAAAAGAAATGAACGTTAAACTTAGGAAATATACTTTGCATTTATTGTAAGGTCGTTATAAAAACAAGGAAGTTTTTTTATATCTTCATACAATGACGCATTCTTTTACTTGGGGACCATACGCCGCTTTTCATGGAATGGCACTACCAAGTCACATTGAAGGTTCTATGATAACCGCCGTATGAACACATCTGCGGATGTTTCTAAATTCAAAATTTCACCATTTTCGTGTTTATATGTTTAATTCTGCTTAAGCCGGTGCTAGGTGCATGGACGGTAACTGGCACCTTTCATTACCATCCATGAACAGTCTCAGTCAAACCTAGCTTGCAACATTTTCAATTTTGCCGTTTTGGGTGTTCTGTGTGGATTCTGTATTTCACTTTTTTAAATATCATGATTGTATTAAAGTCAAATGTAAGTCACTGGTAATTTATTGAAAGCACGATAAGCAGCATGTAAAAATTGTAAGCAAAATAAATACACATCACAAACAATATTAATATGTTCTTGACATGTAACAGTTGACGATCATGTTATATACTGTTACGGACAAAATGACAAAATCTTTAATCACGATTTATTTTACAAAAAAATATATGTTTGAATAACAATAACTTTTTTTGAATGTTTCTAATCATGGTGTCAACGACAACTTTAAAGTTCCGATTTTGTATTTTCAATACAAAATTGAAGATAAGGTCATAAAAGTTACATCTTGAATCTGATGTTAATCTCTTTTTTTTAAAATGGGTATACGTTCTCATTTGACTTATGAAGTGTATATAATTAGTTCGGTGCACTTTTATCAGCGTTTGCTTAACAATATTATACAATAGATGTTCACCAGTAATAAATATATATCCGCAAAAGTGTTTTCAAAATGCAACAGATACGTAATTATTTTGATGATTATATTTGTGTGTTGCGATGTATTTAACTTATACAACTGTACCACTTTTATACCAGAAATGTTTTAATGCCTTGGTAAATCATTCAATGATATAATTTTGGATATTTAATTTTTCAGTTTATTAATTTGAAACTATCACTGTGAGTGCATTCAGTGCATATTATTACTCGTATGAAAAATTAATTAATTTATCAGCAAAAGAAATATCTTTACTCAAAAAGGAACGGTGTGTCGTAATATAATAATGATGGAAATGTCGGACAGGATGGAAAATAGATGCGCTAGCATTGAACTATTTTTGAACTTAAAACAATAACATGTATATGATATATTCTTATCTTACTAGATTACGAATTTTTCACCCGTAAGAGAACACTAACTTAATAAGTGAGCAATTAAAGACAGGAGCGTTTTTGTGTTCTAATATTACCTCAATCGCCCTCATAAAAACCGTAACGCTAGCAACTGTGTGGGAGATAATAAATGATATAAGAAATTTGAGTAAGATTTGATGAAAGCTATTGCTGGCGAGCATATTTCACCTCGAACTGTATGTGATAAAGCAATTTTCAGTTAAAATACACCATTGTTCGTGCTTAAATCGTCACAGCGATAATTGTTTTAAATCTTTTGATAAAATAATAACAATGATATTAATCATTACGACATCTCTGTCAAAATACGTCAGTTTTTAACAAAAAAATAAAATAAAAATATTTTCTTTAACTGAAACTTACATGTTGTCATATAATTGTAAACATGTGCAACCGTTGTCGTTTTCTTGTATTTGACAGGTTATTAATTATTTTCATATATGTTTCCATTTGAAAGAAGATGCTCATTATAAAGATATTATGGGTCATGTTTTTTTTTAAATAATCATAATTATACAAAAAGATGACTGTTTTCATAAATAAGTTTCTAATATATACATGAATAAGAAACACAGTATAACTTGAAATCAAAGACACATTATGTATCTATATTTGTTTAATTTTTTAGAAATGTCAAACATGAATTTAGTAATGTTTTAATGTTTTTATTATAGATTATATGCATGTTAGATTTTTATTAGCTACCTAAAGTAGCGCTTAATATGCAGTAATATTTCGTTAAGGTAGCAAAAGGTAAACAAAGTCATTTTTTGACTTCCACACAAAATACTAATATTTACTTTAATTATACCTTTTGGCAACAAATTAAAAGATACATAGACAGTTCATCTAAAAGGCTAAAGAGTATTTCTGTGAAAACTGTTAGAAGATACCAACAATTTAAAGTTTTTGTAAACTAAAAATGATAGCATTTCTGAAGCAGAATGGGATTTTACTATTTACTCTAAATAAATGGACGCTAAAAAGCAATGTGTATGCTTATATTTTCAAAGTGTCTCAATAAGAATAATGTAAGGAAATATCGTTTTCAAAAACATTATGACTATATGTTACACTTCAAAAACTTGAAATATATTCATTTACTTAAACATCACTACGTAACCATATTAACGAATATTTTAAATATTTTCGAATAGCAAAATTCCTTGATACTGAAGAATTGCTATTTTCCATTCATTTAATCATTGGACGTTTAGATGAAGCAATATAATAAATTGATGTTAAATTGACCATTATCAATCCATCGCTGATTTTAGTGAACAAATTATTTTGCTTAATTTACGTAAAATAAGAGAAAAATGGTATGAAATACGATTAATGTTTTTATTGATAAGGAAATCAACTTTTTAAATGTTTTGTAGAAATAATTATGAAAACGGAAAACATTAAGTCTTTATGGTCGATTTACATGATTTTGCAAGTTTGGTGTAATTCAGTTTGTTTGGCATTGGTCTAACTCCAAAAAAACCGCATAAGAAGACATAAAAAGTTGTTTGGTCCAGAATTCAAAAATGTTCATATGGTGTTTACTAAGAACCATACATGTGATATTTTCACGACGTAAAGCAATATATGGTGAACGCTATCCATGTCCCCTCCCTATATTAACCTGAAAATATGTGACCCAACTGAATTAACAGTAAAAACACTGGAAACAAAAGTCCTTAATTTTAAAAGAATTCTTATACAAAATGATCTTCAAACAACATCAGTTTTATTTATTGTTATAGTTTTATTTCATTTTCGTATATTCCGATATTTTTCAATAATCTATTCTAATCACAGTAATCTATGTACTTTTTTTTTCTTTTACAGACACAGTACTTATAAACAATATCTTAAAATTTCCTTTTTTCAAAAACTTTTGTATTTTAGGTATCCTGATAAACTGGAAAAAACATAGCTGTGTTATAATAAGCTATTTTGTATTTCGACAATTAGATTAGAATTAAAGTGATTAAATTTTTTGTATTGAAGTCAAAATACCAATTTCTTCATAACGTGCTATCTTAATCACATTTCTCTTAACATTCATCGCTATTATTTTCACATGATAAACATCTTAGTACATGCTCTTTAAAGCTATTGAAAAAAAATAAGTGCATTAAGTTCTCCGTTTTGATATAAATATGTGTGATAAAGTGTATAAATATATTTTTATTAAAAATTGTTTCTAAGTTAAAAATGATTTTTATGTGAGAAGAAGGTCCTTATTGAACTGTCGATTTTGTAGATGTGTAGAAATAAGAAATATGTTTTGTTTTATCACAAATTTTAACTGTCAAATACATCGTTTACAGAAATACCTATACTAGATATAACTTTACTGAAATCAAAATTGCACTTTTCTGACACGGAAAAGCTGGATATAGACTAAAATAACACAGGTACAATAGGCCGACCAGATTGAAAATATCTACTTTACATGTTTTCCCTAATAAAATTGACATAGACCGATCTTAGATATTGTAGTTATTTATTATCAATGTAATTACATAATTTAAAATAAGTTTTTTTCTGTATTTTTTATGGGTTTTTTTGTAATCGAATAATATCTACGAAAGATTAGAAAATGGCGGCTCGCTATTATTACTCGCAAAATACGATAAATTAAAAACTGCGTTGATACATGTAAATTAGATCATGAAATTTGAATAGTGCATTACTTATCTCACTTTAAGGGTATAAAACTATATCTTATGAAATATTTCAATAAATTTTATCGACAGTAAAATTGTATTGGTTCCATTTTTATATGGCTGATTACCGAAAAATTTGTAACATAGAAAGTCTCTGTTATGTAAAACACTTGAAAAATGTATGTTAATAGAATAAAATGTTCCGGACTTTTTTACTATTTTAAGGAGTGTTTTATCCGTTTAGCAATAATTTTGTGCATCCGCCATTCGCTTTTAAGACAATAAATAACCATATTTTTTCATACAAGTATTTTGTTAATATACTTTTTTTTTTTAAATTAAAACAATAATTTTTTCATTACATATATAGCTTTATACACTTTAAATGGCGTGAAAAAATCGTTTTCGGCTGCGAAGCAGCAGAGTCTCTCATGATTTTGAATTAGACGCATGATTTACTGCGGGATGACACGATTTATTTTGCTGGTCGTCAATAAAAACATACAACTATAAAAAAAAACATTCACTTTATATCAGTTTTACACTTCCTAGCCAATTTTAAATTTCTGGCTTTTTTGCATATCATGTTTTTATTTACATTTTCTTTAACAGGAAAGACAATTATTTCATGTTTACGTAATTTTGCAAATAATAGACAATAGACTGTAGAATTCGAAATTTAATATCGTAGATCCAGGCCAAAAATAATCATTCGTAAACACGTTATCTCCAGCTAAAGGGGAACTATTTCGCATTTTGACAAAACGCATCGGTGTAAGAGCTGTTGCATTGCACTGTAATAAATCCTCTGATTGTTTTAATATATCCATTTGTTGACTTTTAGAAATAAGGGAACACGTTCGTTTTGAAACAAATTTATCTTATAAAGTTTTGTATTTTTCTTCTGAGATGATTTGGATGGTGCTGGTGGACATAGGTCTTGTTTCAAAAGTTTGAATAGCCGCATTTTATATATTAAAGCAAGGTCACACGTATGTTTGTTTTAATTTTTTTTTGTTAAATCTGGTAACGGGTCTGATTCCTACATAGCCATTTTACGTGTGCGTAAAACCTCACTTAATCTATTCATATTTTTTTTAAACAGAAATGATGTAGATCTCAATGTATTATTTGAAGCAGATACTAATTACTTTTGTTTAAAATATGTTTGATTTCGTGTCCGATACATATAAGTTGAGTAGAAAAAGCTATAATATTCAAAGACATCTCTAATAAAACTGTATTAGTGTGTACGAGTGTTCGGGACTAGCTTTTATTAATCGAGTCTATGATAAAGAAACTCCCCTCAAAATGAAAGTGATCTGATCTATGACAAATTGTTATTGATAAAAAGGTGTACTGCCCATCCCTATATATTCTAAGTAATAGACATTGTAAATGATTCAAATGTCATAAAAGTACATTTACTTACAGAATTGCTTTTAGACAACTTGACATATTGTTTGCAAATGTTAAAGGTTAGTCAGAATCATATTAATCTCTACGTTACACTGTACAAACGTGTGCTTTAGTAACAAATGATTTTATTTTCTTTACACACAACCTTCGCCTTATTTGTATAATACGTAAAGCACTCGCACTGCTGAAATTGAAATGGCGAAGGTTTCTTTTAAATATTATGAAGCGATATATCTGTTCAGTCTGAGAAGTCTCTTTCTTACAGTCCCTAAATTTATGACCAGTCTCCATACTACTTGATGACAAGTCTTTATACTACTTGCTGACCAGTGTCCATACAATTGGCTGATCAGTCTATATACTACTTGCTGACTAGTCTCTATACTACTGGCTGACCACTCCCTATAGTACATGCTTATAATTCTCTACAGTACTGGCTGATCAGTCTAAACACAACTGACTGATTATTATTTATCCTACTGGCTGACTAGTCTATTTACTACTGGCTGACTAGTCTATTTACTACTGGCTGACTAGTCCCTATACTACTAGCTTATGAGTATCTATACTACTAGCTCATTAGTCTCAATACTATTTACTAATTAGTCTCAATACTATTTGCTAATTAGTCTCTCTACTACTGATTGACTAGTTTTCATACTACTTGCTAATTAGTCTATACTACTGGTTGACTAGTCTCTATACTACTTGTTGACTTGTCTGTATACAACTGGTTGACTAGTCTATATGCTACTGGCTGACCTGTCTTTACTTATGGCTAACTAGTCTTTATACTACTGGCTTACTAGGTCTTTATACTACTGGCTGACCCATCTCTATGCTACTGGCTGACAAGTCTATACTGCTGGCTGACTAGCCTTTACATAACTGGCTGAACAATCTTTATACTACTGACTGACTAATCTCTATACTTCTGGCGTATCAGTCTCAATATAACTGGCTGACGAGTATTTATACAACTGGTTGAATAGTCTTTATCCTACTAAATGACTAGTCTCTATGCTACTGGCGGACCAGTCTCCGTTCTATCGGCTGACTAGTCTCTATGCTACTGGCTGACAAGTCTCGATACTACTGGCTGACTAGTCTTTATACTACTGGCTGGTTAGTATTTATACTACTGACTGACTAGACTCTATGCTACTGGCTGTCCAGTCTCGATACTACTGGCTTGACAATTATATAGAGTTATACTAAAAACATGACATTATTTTTTACGAAAACTAAATTAATGCAAAACTTATAAAAAGAGGATACACAATTGTTATTATATATTTCGAGATGCATAATTATGATATTAAGGTGAACTAACTGTTAACATATCGGACTTGCAAATATAGATTAATACCGCAATCAACATCACACTATCGGAAAGCGTCTGCTTACCCAGGCATCAATGAAGAATGCATACAGTAACACGATTAACTTTCTAAAACCATTGTGTAACAATGATTGTTATTTAAATTCTAGCCACTGAGGCGTTATTTCTTCTCGTCATGTTAAGTGTAAATATTAAATTGTCAATAGTGGAAGATTCACGCAATAATTTCCAATTAACAGCAGCGATTTTCTGCTATGCCTTGAAGAGTCTGTTTAAACTTAATAGTAGCGTTTTCCAATACTGCACTGAACCATTGCCTTGCACTGTAACAAAAAATCATGACAAGTTGATAACACAAAAAGAGATATGTTTTACGAAATCGTTATGGTATAACGTAAAATTTGAAAGAATATTTGAAAAAAAATCGAGTAATATACTGATGTTAAACGATTAACTTGAGCGTTGTATTGATAATAAAACAAATGTACATCGTTATATATTTAAGAGAAATGAAAAAAGCAATCTTTCCAAATGATTATATAAAAAATATCAAACTGTTACAAAAGCGGAAGAAAAAAATGTTTGTTTGTTTCATTTTACGCCTTGTCCAAACAGTATTTCAGTCATAAAGGCGGGTAGTTTCCTAACCATCGTTCCTGGTGAGTTACACCAGTACTAGACTACCTTCCTCAGCGCTAAACTACCAAAGCATCTCCCGGGGATCGAACTTAAGCCAGAGAGGTAACTGGATTAGAAGTCATCGACTCTAACCCCTCGACCACGAAGGCGGTATGTGTAAAAATTTAACTGTGTTAGGTTGGAAAAATGATTATAACATTTGATGTTTCTTTGTTTTTTGTTGTTGTTCTTTTTTTTAAATTGAAATTCATAAGTCCGTGAATCATAGCCATAATAAAATAATACAATATTTATTTAATTTCAAAGATTTTCAAACCGTTACATAGCGTTCTTTTTAAAATAAATATTCTTCAGCAATTAGGCCTCTAACATGAAACCCTTCCCTAATCACTGCGGCAAGGTGTCACCTGCAGAGTCCGTGTTTTGTCGTTAATCAAATTTATGTCACAATGTTAAATGGTAACGAAATAAGCAACTTTAACTTACATTAGAATATGAGCAACGGAATGAGAGGTCGTTATAAAAAATTGAATTCAATACTTATTCTGTTGAAGTCATACCTTGTTGTCACTTGAAATAAGTTCAATTCAATACAGGGTCAACTTCAACACCTTAACCTTTGTTAGAAATTGGCAAACACGTGCAATTGTTTCTCTACATAATCAATCATATCATTTATTTATGAAAACAGAATGAACGTTTTTTTGTTGTTTTTTTATGTTTTTTTTTTAATACACGGACGTCAATGACACAAAGATCAACCTCATAAGTGATAATCTATGTAATGATTAAATAAGAACGTAAGTATCGTGAAGCATCAAGATAATAATTATGACTTATCAAGATAAGGCATTATTTGTAAAATTTAATTATCATAATTTATCATTATTATTATATCAATCAGTTTATATTACATTCACGTACGATTTTCTTACTATCAAATATATTTCTTAGATATGATGTATCTTTTATGCAGTGCAGTTACAATTATACTTTTATGATTGTTTTTTTTTTGTTTAATTTAAACTTCAATGCCATCATTTCATTAGTTTACTGTTTACATGAAATTAATTTTGTTGTTTATTTTTTACAAAGCTGTAACAAAACACTGGTGTCGTCAGAGGTAACGAAACACCGATGACGTCAATTTCTGTCTTCCTCAAAAGATTGAAACCGAACATAACAATTTGCTGAAAAGACTTATCAAAATATGACGGGTGACGAAACAGTGAAAAACAGAATCGCTAAAGAAAGCCCAACACGGCAAAAATGTAAAATGTTGCAGGCTCGGTTTGATTGAGCCTCTTCTAACTTTAGTTAGGTGAAAAAAAAAATAAGTACACAAATGTTGCTGCTATTTACAGAACAAATGAACAACAATGCCAATACCCGTCCTGGTCTGAAAAACAAGACATCATTTTGGCAATTATCTCTGACAAAGATAGACAACAGTCATAAAAGAATGATTTTTCACAATGATTTCACTTTGCATTGCTTTATAGCGGAAATAAAACGTAATTTATAAAAATGACATCGGCCTATGATTTGCCTCCTGCAGGAAATAAAAGATAAACGAAAATAATTTTTTAAGTGAACTGATTTTGTAAATAATACAAATAAGTTGTAAAACTCTATGGTTAATTTTTGCTCTCACTATTAAATACAAAAATAATCAAAAGGGATGGGTCTAAAAATATTAAGCTTAAACTAATTATTCAAAAAAGATACATTCTACCACAGAATTCACATCAATAACTCACCTTTGAATAAAGTTTTCAAACTGTTAGCGATTATGAAATTTGCTTTTACATAGCCTATAAACATCATAAGATTGTGAAGTAACGCACTAAGTATGGACAAGCTCTATTTCAACCGATTGGGGTGATGACAATAACATAGATAAGTTTCCTTTCTGCTCCGATAAGCAAAAACTCAATACTCTGATTTGGCATGCTTCACGGAAATAGATACACAATTACCAGAAATTATTGGCAACTGACATAATAAGTTTGACTTTGATTTTGTTTTCTCATCATTGGTAATCGTCCAAATGTCAATTATAACACAATACTTTTCTAATAATTCTGAACAATAGCTGCTTAGTTGGAATCATGCAAAAAATGAAGAAAACAAAAAATACTGATAAGGTGAGTTAACACTACTTTTGACAAAAACAACTTTTAATGCAGCTATCATAAAATTACTTTATCTTTTTATGATAGCAAAGTGTATATTCCAAATACACTTAATTTGAGCAATAATTTTAAGTTTATTAAAGTTGATTTCAGACATAACGTTGCCCATTTTTGCTATAAAAGGCCTTGATGAAATCAGGACATACATGTATATAACACTACGCTTTAGGATCAGACAGTCACAAACAGGAGGTCAGATGCCATTTACCTTTCATTAAAAAAAAAAATGAAAAAATATAAAAAAAATTGTCACATTTTAGCAAATGACAAGCCCGTTTAACTCACAACGAGTGAAAAATGTCCATCGGTAAAAATGTTGTGAGCAACTTCCGTTCCTCGTTGTGAGCACCCATCTTTGACGTGTGACACGATAAACAATGTGAGTTTTTCATAATTTTTGAAGATTACAGACATTTATGTAAAAATATCGGAATGCAGTTAGCTAGCGATGTGTTTTCCGAGTATGCACATGTAAGGATATTGTCTGTTGGTGGACAATTTGATGGAAATACCGTGCGACGCAGTCACTCGGGTTAGCTGGAAAACTGGAGACAACTTCTCTTTGGAACTAATTTAACATTTAAAACGTCGATTCTGGTGACGTTTTGTGCATTTTAACCTAAAACAGATGCCCACAAGTCTTCAGCGTAAATTATTATCTGAAAGTCTTCATAGAAACGAAGATATACCCTTTTTTGCTTTAATCCTCGTTGTGAGCACCATAACCTCGTTGTGAGCAAGACAAGCGCAGTGCGTGTATGGTTTTAATATGTACTTCAGATGGTGAAAATATAATTTTCAATCTACCACAGCAATTAAAACGTTTTTGCACAGCAGCATTTCTTTGCAAGACGTTGTGCATACCCAAAAGGGAGGCATATTAGTTTTGAACTGTCCGTCTGTCAGTCCGTCAATCTGTCCGAAAACTTTAACATTGGCCATAACTTCCTTATTAGTGAACGAATTTGATTCATATTTGAACACAACATCCCTTAGCACAAGACCTTCCTACTGACCTGTATTTTTTTACCTTGACCCCTGAATGGCCTTTACCTTGAAGGTCAAATTGTCCAAAAACATTTAAGATTGGCCATAATGCCCTGGCATAACGTTTAGGCACAACACATCTTTAGACAAGGCCTTTCAACTATCCTATATTCTTTTGACCTTGACCCCTGAATGACCTTCACCTTGAAGGTCAAATTGTCCAAAAACTTAAAAATTGGTCATAACTTCCTTATTAGCATACGGATTCTACTCATATTTTGAAACAACACCCCTTTAGGCAAGACCTTCAAACTGATCTGTATTTTTTTACCTTGTACCCTGAATGACCTTCTAGAACATCCAAAAACTTTAACATTGGTCATAACTTCTTTATAAGTAAGTGGAATTAATTCATATTTGGACACAATGCCCCTTTGGACAAGACCTTCCAACTGACCTATATTTATTTCACCTTGACCTTGAATGACCTTCACATTGAAGATCTAATTGTCCAAAAACAAATAATCTATCTGGTCCATAAATCAAAGGACAAAGCACCACTTCAGGGGCATTGTCAACTTACCGTGATAGTTCTTGTTTTACATAACTTTGTCAGTCTTCAGCTCAGGATAAACACATGACTGTATGTGTGTATCACACAGATTGTGAAATTGTTGAAATATTCATAAACTCCCCGTGATGTTCACTCGTGCCACACTAGAGTATACGAAATAAAATACCTGATTTACCTCCACTGATTAGTTCTACTGTTAATCTGACGACTTGTGAATATGAAGAATAATTTTCAAAAAAAGAAAAAGAAGAACTATTGCAAAGAAAAACTATTGTACAAAAACGTTTTGGTTGCTTTTGGTAGATTGAAAATTGTATTCTTGCCATTTGAATTACATATTAAAACAAGACAAGCACTGCGCTTGTCTTGCTCACAACGAGGTTATGGTGCTCACAACGAGGATTAAAGCAAAAAAGAGTATATCTTCGTTTCTATGAAGACTTTCAGATAATAATTTACGCTGAAGACTTGTTGGCATCTGTTTAGGTTAGAATGCACAAAAAGTCACCAGAATCGACGTTTTAAATGTTAAATTAGGTCTAAAGAGAAGTTGTCTCCAGTTTTCCAGCTACCCCGAGTGACTGCGTCGCACGGTATTTCCATCAAATTGTCCACCAACAGGCAATATCCTTAAAAATAATTTTACCAAATGTCTTCTTATTTATCATAATTGTAATGATCAAGTTTAGTGCAAAATTTAAGATCTTGACAACACATTTTTATCACATCATTAAATAAATTATATAATGACAAATTACAACAAACTTGTCAAGACGTCGCAGACAAATGGTACAAAAGCATTATAAAAAAATGCGCTTATTGTAATAAACACATATTGTTACCAGGGTGACCAAGTACAAAGACCTGAGCAAAACACAAGGTCTAATACCGGTGAATGACTTCAACAGATCATGCACCGAGGCATAAATAATATGTAATTTATTTGCTATTTATAAACTATTTATTAAGTCACTTAAGTGTAAATGATATACCGATGGTAAAAAGAATTGACATATAAAGTGTCTATTTATAAGTGCGAATGCCTAATACATCTGCGTGATTAACTAAACATATGTTATCTGACACATGCTTATCTTTAATTATAAATAAAATAAAAGGGCTTTCCTGAAACATGTGTAAATGAGTGCTACCTCGCGCAAATAACTGATTTGAATCTGAGACACGTATTGAGACAAATATACCCTTAACAATGTGGTTGAAGAATTAGCTATTAGACAGCATATCAAGTTAAACTAAGGAAATTTACTTGGCATATATTGTAAGGTCGATGATCAAAACTAAGATGTTATTTATTTTATTAACGTATTTCTCCCTGAAAAGCAATAAAAAGAAAATAAAGTGTCGATAACTCCTGACAGACACTTCAATGTCAACGCAATTAATAGTACACTTTCAAGAAGTGAATAGCATGTATCAAATAATGAAAGAAACGTACGTATTATCATGATACTTTGATAGCAATGTATGCCCCAAAGAATTCTATTTTCTCAATCATGTTGATGAATTTGTTAAAATTGTCCTTACCATCTAAATAAGGGATTACATGTAGCTATTATGATATAATTATGATATATCAGTAGTTTATAATGTTAATGTGGATATTAGATAAGGTCATTGTTGTATTGAAAATCTGTTAAATGATACAAAAGAAAACACTGTAGCCTTAACAATTGTGTGGTAAAAACCATGTCAGTAGTTGAGCAAATGAAATACATTTTGATCCTCTAATACTCTTATTTTGTACATTTTAAGGGTAAATTCTCGGGTGTTTCAAAATTCAATATTTCACCATTTAAGTTTAATTGTTAAATTTTATTCAAGCCCGTGCTGCAGAAGGAGAAGGGGACGTGGTCGGTTACTTCTGCTATATAGTCCCGCCATTGAAGAGACTCAATCAAACCGAGCGTGAAATATTAGAGTTTTGAGTTTCTTAAAGGATTCCATTTTTCTCTTATTTTATTCTATCTCACGCTGTAATATTCAATGTATAGACCAGTTTTGATGTTTATTTGTTATTTTTTGAAACGAAATATATATCATTTTCATTAAATATGAAATAAACAACATTTATGTGTTAAAGGCATTTGTAAACAACTGAATCCGAAGTGATCACGATTAAATTCTTCATATATTCAATAACTATTTTTATGAAAGCAATAATAATATAATATTGACTCTGATTTGATTACACATTCATGAAGTCTCATTGAATTCACAACAAAGACTTGGTAGAAACATTTATCACTTATAATAATTATTACTGTCACGATCGCATAAAATTGAAATCAAAGTTTTCCTGAGAAGAGCATATAATTTATCTCATTACGTCGAGGAAATTGTAATTATATTATTTTAACATCTAAAAATTTGGTATTCATTTTTAGGTTAATCATGATAACAATGTTGTAAAATACTTATCCATACTGCAGTGAGAATAAAGATTTATAGGGTGACCAAGAACAAAAACAGACGTTTATGCTCTGAAAAATAAAAGGTATTACTCCAGTTAATGTCTTGAATAGATGATACAAAATGACAATGAAAAGTGGCTTTCAATTGTCAGCACATAAAAGGTAAGTAAGCAAAACAAACACTATGATAAATAGTGAAAAAAGTGCTCCCTCGGAAGCATTTAAAACAGCAAAATTACATGACACGGTTTGATTCATTCTGCACATGAGGGTTAATGAAAAGGTGCAACATCCCTCATGCCCCTTAGCACCAGGCTTAGCGGTACTGAATTATCAACACTTAATAGACGCAATGAACCCGAAGGACCAGAAAAAATATTACAACACTGGAGTGAAGTTTGCATTTCATAGGTTTATTTATGTGTAAAGAGTTCTCTTTATGCAAGTGTTTTATAAGACAATTATTGTATATAATGAAATTGCAGATACTTACCAATTCAGAGTAAGAAAATAAAGGGTCACTTAAGAATGCTCAAAACGAAAAAACAATAGAAAAAGATTCAGTCTCAGGTTTAAATGGCATTTTCATGAACGGAATTGTCCAAAAGGTTAAGGTGAGGCTGCGTGATCGTATGAGACGACTTAACGAGTTCGAGTAACTTGAGTTTCGGTGAGGTGGTTTTGACCTCTGGTGTTGCTTTGATGTTGGTGTACTGTGTTGGTCCGCCGTAAAAACAAACGCATCAAATAAACAAGAGGGCCATCATCAAGAGGGCAATGATGGCCCTAAGTCGCTCACCAAAAACAACTGTTTTTCGGTGTTGGAATATCAATATTTTCTAATTTTGAATTTGAGCATAGAATATGTTTAAACATTAATTTGAAGAAATGCCATGACCTGGGGCATTTAAGCTTTGGCTTAAACGGCGCTAATCAAATTAATATGAGCAAACTTGATAAAATACAACCTAAGAATGCTACAAATTTTGGTGATCATCAATTATTTCACTAGGAAATGATGTTCGAAGGTTTTTTTTTTTCAATTTTTAGCTTTAGGGGCTACTCAAATTTATGAGAGCAAACTTGATAAAAGATTACCAAAATGCTACAGGCAAAGTTTGGTGATCATCCATCAATTAGTTCTGTAGGAGAAGATGTTAAATGTATTTCTATTTTTAATTTTAGCGGCCCCTAAAAGGGGCCTAATCAAATTAATATGAGCAAACTTGTTAAAAGACTCCCCAAGAATGCCACAGACATGGTTTGTTGATCATCCATCAATTAGTTTTGTAAAAATAGACGTTAAAAGGTATTTTATTTTTAGCTTTAGCCGCCCTTAAAAGGGGGCGAATCAAATCATTATGTGCATACCGTATATAAGACTACCTGAGAATGCTACAGACAAAGTTTGGTGATCATCAACCCCTTAGTTCTGTAGAAGAAGACGTTAAAAGGTTTTTTTTTTATTTTTAGCCCTAGAGACCCATAAAAAGGTCAATCAAATTTATATGAGCAGACTAGATAAAACACTTCTTACAAATGCTACAGACAAAATTTTGTGATCATCCCTCAATTAGTTCTGTAGAAATATTTTAAAGGCATTTCTATTTTTAGCTTAAGCGGCCCCTCAAAGGGGCCAATCAAATTAATATGAGTAAACTTGATAAAAGACTCCACAAGAATGCCACAGACAAAGTCTGGTGATCATCCATCAATTAAATTTGTAGAAATAGTCGTTTAAAAGTATTTCTTCTTTTAGCTTTAGCAGCCCCGCTAAGGGGCTAATCAGATTAATATGAGCAAATTTGATAAAAGCAATACTACCCAAAAAATGCTACAGATAAAGTTTGGTGATCATCCATAAATTAGTTCTGTAGAAATAGACGTTTAAAGTTATTTCTATTCTTAGCTTTAGCGGCCCTTAAAAGGGACCAATCAAAATAATATGAGGTAACTTGATACAAGACTACCCAAGAATAATGCTACAGACAAAGATTGGTGATCATCCATCAATTAGTTCTGTAGAAGAGGATCTTTAAATGTTTTTTCTAGTTTTAGCCCTAGAGACACCTAAAAGGGCTTATAAGTAAAATATGAGCAAACTTGACAAAAAACTACCCAAGAATGTTACAGACAAGGTTAGGTGATCATCCATGAATGAGTTCTGTAGTAGAAGATGTTGAAATTGTTTTTTCTTCTATTTTTAGCTCTGTTGACCCCTTAAAGTGGCCAATTGCAACGACATGAGCAAATTCAAGTGTGACTGTCACAAGGATGCTTCAGACCAAATTTGAAGTAAATCTATCCAGCGGTTGACGCATGACGATGGAAGACGGACGCCGGAGTATCCCCCTTTGGTACTAATAGCTCACCCTGAACCTACGGTTCTGGTGATTTAAAAAGATGAAACATAATTGTATTTATATAGAGTTTAAACTTAATAGTAGCGTTTTCCAATATGCACGGAACAATTGCCTTGCAGTGTAAAATAAAATCATGACAAATTGAAAACACAAAAAGAGATATGTTTTACGAAATCGTTATTGTATAACGTTATCTTTTGATAGAATATTTGAAAGAAAAATATTGAGAAATATACGGATGTTAAACGATTAACTTGAGCGTTGTCTTGATAATTAAACACATGTACATTGTAATATATTTAAGAGAAATGAAAAAAGCAATCTTTCCAAATGATTATATAAAATATATTAAACTGTTACACAAAGGGAAGAAATAAATGTAAAAAGAGAACTGTGTTAGGTAGGAAAAATTGATTATAAAATTTGATGTTTCTTTGTTTTTTGTTGTTGTTCTTTTTTTTTAATTGAAATTCATAAGTCCGTGAATCATAGCCATAATAAAATGATTTCAAAGATTTTCAAACCGTTACAAAACGTTCTTTTAAAATAAATATTCTTCAGCGATTAGGCCTGTAACATGGAGCCCCTCTCTAATCACTGCGGCAAGGTGTCACCTTGCAGAGTCCGTGTTTTGTCGTTAATCAAATTTACGTCACGATGTTAAATGGTGACGAAATAATCAACTTTAACTTACATTAGAATATGAGCAAGGGGATGAGAAATAATATAAATGAGGTCGTTATAAAAAATGAATTCAAAACTTATTCTGTTGAAGTCGTATCTTGTTGTCAAATATAGGTTTTACCGTTTGAACATTTGAAATAAGATCAATTCAATACAGGGTCAACTTCAACACTTTGAACTTTTGTTAGAAATTGACAAACACGTGTAATTGTTTCACTTCATAATCAATCATATAGTTACATTTATTTATGAATGCAATATGGAAACAAAACGAACGTTTTTGTTTTTTTTCAATACACGAACGTCAATGACACAAAGATCAACCTCATAAGTGATAATCTATGTCATGATTAAATAAGAAAGTAAGTATCGTGAAGCATCAAATAATAATTATGACTTATCAAGATAAAGCATTATTTGTAAAATTTAATTATCGTAATTTAGCATTATTATTAAATGAATCAGTTTATATTACGTTCACGTACCATTTTTTTACTATCAAATAGATTTCTTAGATATGATGTTTCTTTTATGCAGTGCAGTTACAATTATACTTTATGATAATTGTTTTTTTTTAATTTAAACGTCAGTGCCATAATTTCATTACTTTACTGTTTACATGAAATTAATTTTCTCGTTTATTTTTTTACAAAGCTGTAACAAAACACCGCTGTCGTCAGAGGTAACGAAACACCGATGTGGTCAATTTATTCCACCTCAAAAATATGAAACCGAACGTAACAATTTGCTGAAAAGACTTATATCAAAATATGACGGGTGATGAAACTTAAGTTAGGTGAAGAAAAAAATAAGTACACAAATGTTGCTGCTATTTACAGAACAAATGAACAACAATGTCAATACCCGTCCTGGTCTGAAAAACAAGACATCATTTTGGCAATTATCTCTGACAAAGATAGACAACAGTCATAAAAGAATGATTTTTCACAATTACTTCACTTGGCATCGCGTTATATCGGAAAACATAAAGTAATTTATAAAAAGGACATCGGCCTATGATTTGCCTCCTGCAGGAAATAAAAGATAATAGAAAATAAATAAAGTGAACTGCTTTTGTAAATAATACAAATATGTTGTAAAACTCTATGGTTAATTTTAGCTCTCACTTTTAAATACAAGAAAAAATCAAAAGGGATTGGTCTAAATATATTTAGCTTAAACTAACTATTAAAAAAAGATACATTCTACAACAGAATTCACATCAATAAATTACCTTTGAATACAATTTTCAAACTATAAACGATTATGAAATTTGCTTTTACATAACCTATAAACATCATAAGATTGAATAGTAACGCACTAAGTATGGACGAGCTAAATTTCAACCAATTGGGGTGATGACAATAAGATAGATAAGTTTCCTTTCTGCTCCGATAAGCATAAACTCAATACTCTGATTTAGCATGCTTCACGGAAATAGATAAACAATTACCAGAAATTATTGGCAATTGACGTAAGTTTGAGTTTGATTTTGTTTTCTCATCATTAGTAAACAATAAAATGTCAATGATAACACAATACTTTTCTAATGATTCTTAAAGCTGCACGCCTCCAGATGAGCCAAAATATTTCAAGACAACCAATATTGGGAACAGTGCACTAAACTTTTAAGAAAGGTTAAAACATTCAAGATCCAAGCTATATTTTACATATTATGTAGGTTTAATACTGATTTTGTAGTATTTTATCACCATATTTCTACTGTGTTAGTAACGCAGAAAGGGCTGTGTTTGCATATGCTGAACACTTTTTGGTAATTTTCGTTGATTGTAAGTGCCGATTGCAATATGCACATTACGTTATTTGTTTACCTCACACTATTTTACTTTTGAATACATTATCAAAATATTTCATGAAAATTAACATAAGTCTGGGGACGTGCTGCGTTAACAATAGCTTCTCAGTTGAAATCATGCAAAAATTTGAAGGAAACAAAAATACTGATAAAGTGAGTTAACATTTCAAGGATAACCAACATGTCTAGCAATTGTTTTTAAATTTATGTTTGTAATTTTATTTAAATGCGAATATTTGTGACTGAAAACAAATGTGTTTCTTTTTTATGTGTTACATGTATCCGCTCTGTTTGTTGGTTTAATGGATATTTAAAAAAAATCTAATTTATATTTGTTTTGATAAACTATAAATTACCTCAAAGAATACTCATATACATGAAGTCAATACAAATATAAAAAGGTTATCTGACAGAAACAACTTTTAACCCTTTACCTCATATATACGCAAAACAACGCACTTTCGACCTTTAGGCCTGAAATAGTTAAAAAAAAATCCTATTTGGGCCCCAAACACATGTTTTTGTTTGAGAAATGTTGCTTAAAAAAGTGAGCACTTTTTCGGCGCCGCCCCCATCCAAAACATACATCAGGGGGTTGCCAGATTAAGGTTGTGCACCCATCTGTTAGGGGGGGAGGTTTGAAGGGGGCGGAGTGCCCCTCATCGCCAGAAAATTTTGGACTTGTGAGAGGCTAAAAATGACCCCAGGTCGATCATAAGGTAACGTGTAACCAACGCTGAAAAGCCTTTGACTCTATCTCAATCCCTTGAGAAGTTGCAGCACTTTGAATTAAATTTTGATGGAAAAAATCGAGGCAAAATAGTTTGTTTTTTTGGCAATTTGGAGATGTCCCGTCGTTGCCATGGTAACAGGAAATTTAAGACTTAGCATGTTGTTACAAAGGCAATGGTTCAGTCAACATTTGTGCCAAGTATGATTAGTATTGAAGCATTTTTCATAGTTTCATAGCAGTTTGAACGTGTAACAGGAGGCTTTTCAGTGAAAACGGCCATTTTTCACAATATGCTCATGAGGGAAAATGGTTAATGTAGGTAATAACATTATTTATTTTTATGAAAGCAAAGTGAATATTCCAAATACACCTAATTTGAGCAAATATTTTAGGTTGTTTGAACTTAAGTTCAGACATAACGTTGCCCATTTATGCTATAAAAGGTCTGGATGAAATCAGTTTATACATGTATATAACACTACGCTTTAGGATCAGACAGTCACAAACAGGAGGTTAGATGCCATTGACCTTTTATTTAAAAAAAAAACAAAACAAAAAAACAAAAACAAAAAAATACAAAAAACATCAAATTTTTGTCACATTTTAGCAAGTGATTCAGCAACAATTACCTTGATGATTTTCAACGTGATTACAAAAATTGCGGCGCTCAGGATTTTTTGTCAGGCACCTCGAAACAAAGTCGCCTATAACATAACATAACCTAATGACCTGCTGAACACCTTCTTTGTATATCTAAACGATATGATCACATAAGATCAGGCATGTTTAAAGAATCTTAATATTTAATTTTATTTATATTCCGTTGTATTTCTTTCCTTATGTGTTTTAGGGGAATATTCGTACATAACTAAGCCGGTGAAGTAATGTTACCAAATGCCATTTAATTTATCATAATTGTAATGATCAAGTTTGGTGCACAATTTAAGATCTTGACAGCATATTTCTATCAAATTATATAATGACAAATATAACAACAAACTTGTTACTCAAACAAGACGTCGCAGACAAAGGGAACAAAAGGGAGTTTTTATTTAGATATATAGGCAAACTGTTCAATTAATTGTCATTCAATTCAACTTCGCATGTTGTTAGAATGACAACGCAAACATTTAAGTTGACAAATTGGGGTTCACAGTTTAATTTCTTTAGTTATCTGAAATTAATACCATTTATAAACATGTCTCATATTTTATTTCTACCTAAAAATTCTTAACGTTGGTTCAAATCACAATTTCATCCATAGTTAATTCTTCAAAATGCGCTTATTGTAATAAACACATACTGTTACCAGGGTGACCAAGTACAAAGACCTGGGCAAAACACAAGGTCAAATACCGGTAAATGACTTCGAGTTTATGCACCGAAGCATAAATAATATGTAATTAACTTGCTATTTATAAGTTATTATTAAGTCACTTAAGAGTAAATGATATACCGATGGTAAAAAGTATTGACATATTAAGTGTCTATTTTTTAGTGCAAATGCCTTCACATCTGCGTGATTAACTAAACATATGTTATCTGACACATGCTTATCTTTAATCATATATAAAGAAAAAGGGATTTCCTGACACATGTGTAAATGAGTGCTACTTCGCAAATAACTAATTTGAATCTGAGACATACTTTTTAGACATATATACCTTTAATAATGTGGTTGAAGAATTAGCTACAAGACAACATATCAAGGAAAACTAAGGAAATTAAGTTGGCATATAATGTAAGGTCGATGATCAAAACAAAGACGTTATTTATTTTAGTAACGTATTTCTCCCCGAAAAGCAATAAAAAGAAACTAAAGTGTCGATAACTCTTGCCAGACACCCCAATGTCAACGCAATTAATAGCACACTTTCAAGAAGTCAGTTGCATGTATCAAAGAATGAAAGAAACGTACGTATTATCATGACACTTTGTTGGCAATGTTTTCCCCAAAGAGTTCTTTTCTCAATCATGTCGATGATTTTAGTTGCCCTTACCATCTAAATAAGGGATTACATGTAGCTATAATTATATGTCAGTCGTTTATAATGTTAATGTGGATATTAGATAAGGTCACTCTTGTATTGAATATCTGTAAACTAATTAAAAAACACTTAAAAGGATGTGGTGAAAATCAAGTCAGGGTGTTTCAAAATTCAATATTTCGCCATTTAAGTTTAATTGTTGAATTCTGGTCAAGTCGGAGAGAGGGGGCGTGGACGGTTACTTTCGCTGTCAAGTCCTGTCATTGAACAGACTCAATCAGTCCGAGCGTGAAATATTAAAATTTTGTCGTTTTGAGTTTCTTTGAGGATTCCATTTTTCTCTATTGTTTCTGCCTCACGCTATAAGTAATATTCAATGTATAGTTTTGATGTTTATTTGTTATTTTCTGAAACGAAATAGAATCACAAAATCTTTTTAATTAAGTTTGAAAGAAAAGAAACGTTTGTAAAGAAATTAAATTCGAAGTGATCACGTTTAAATTCTTCATATATTCAATTACTATTTTTATGAAAGCAATTGTCATATAATATTGACTTTATTGACTCTTAACCGCCTCTGTGGTCGAGGGGTTAGAGTCGATTACTTCTAATCCAATTACCTCTCTGGCGTGGGTTCGATCCCCGGGAGATGCTTTGGTAGTTTAGCACGGAGGAAGGTAGTCTAGTATTGGTGTAACTCTCCAGGAATGATGGTTAGGAAACTATATGACTAAAATACTGTTGGGAAAGGCGTAAAATGAAACAAACAAACAATTATTGACTCTTGATTTGATTATTTATGATAGCAAATCTCAATATGACAAGGAAATTGTAATTTTATTATTTGAACATCTGTAAAGTGTTTAAATTTAGTATTCATTTGTAGGTTAAACATGATAACAAGATTGTGGAACACTTATCAATACTGCAGTGAGACTAAATTTTATAGGGTGACCAAGAACAAAAGCAGACTTTTATGCTCTGAAAAAAAGGTCTTACTCCGGTTAATGTCTTGAATATATGATAAAATTAGATAAACAAGATCAACAATGAAAGGTGGCGTCCAATTATCAGGACATAAAAGGTAAGTAAGCAAAACAAAACACTATGATAAATATCTTGAAAAAAGTGCTCCCTCGGATGCATATAAAACAGCAAAATTACATGACACAGTTTGATTCAGACTGTACATGAGGGTTTATAGCACAGGCTTACATTTGTAAGCGGTACTGAATAATAAACACTTAATGGAGTCAATGATCCCACCGGACCAGAAAAAATATAACAACACTAGAGTGAAGTTTGCCTTTCATAGGAAAATGTTCTCTTAATGCAAGTGTTTTATTAGACAATTATTGTTTATGATTAAATTGCAGATACCAATTCTGCGTAAGAAAAAAAAGGGTCACCAAAGAACGCTCAAAACGAAAAACAATAAAAAAAAGCTTCAGTCTCAGGTTTAAACGGCATTTTCATGAACGGTACTGTCCGAGGCTGCGTGATCTTAAGAGACGACTTAAAGAGTTGGAATTACTTGAGTTTCGGTGAGGTGGTTTTGATCTCTGGTGTTGCTTTTATATTGGTGTACTGTGTTGGTCTACCGTAAAACCAAACACATCAACTAAAAAAGGCAATATATTGTCCACGACATCATCTTTTTCACAGCTCTCGCTTAAGCAGAATTCAACTTACATGATATCGTTTAGAAACATCAGGAGATGTGTTTAAACAGCAGTTACCTAGCACTTGACACTGAAGTGCCATGCCACGAAAAGTGGCGTATAGACAAAAAGTAAATATCATTATTATTTTATGTTTTCTCACTTATAAAGTAATGGATTGTTGAAAACTGTGTACACGAGTGTTTCAAAATCCCCCACAAAATTGATCTGATTCTAAGATATAAATTGTAATGAAGAGAACAATAAATACCGTGGCTGCGAAATAAACTACAACAAATAAGTAATGACTGTAAGAAACAGTAATCAACTTGACATATATTACTACGTTGGTGATTACAACATTCTGTTGTTTATTTCATTCACAAAGCAGTAAAAGTAAATCGAAGTGTCGAGAAATGTCACCAGTTATTTATAAATAAATGCGATATACCAAATAATATAAGAACATAATTGAAGAAACTATACTCGTTTTACTGTCCATTAACAGGCTCAAACAAACCATGCCTGCAATATTTTTAATTGTTCTGTTTTTATTGTTATTTTTGAATTCTTATTCGCTCTTTTAAAACAGTTTTGTTTCCGCCCAGTTTGAACATATGTGTTTAAATGTTGAATTTTGTTTAAGCCGGTGCTGCGGGTGTGGACAAAAGCAACCACTAACATAACCGTCCAGGAGCAGGCTCAATCGAACTTATGCTGCATCATATCAATTTTGACTTTTCTGTTTTTTTTGTTTTTTCTATTCTAAGATATTCTATTTTATATCATTGTATATAGCAAGTTTGAAAATTTCCTCCAATATTGTATAAATAAATAAATAGATAAAGGACATACATCCTTAAATGTAATAATTGTTGTCGTCGCATCAACACAGCAGAGGTGAAGGTAGACCTCAGACACACTGCAATGCACCAAACATGCACGAACGGAAGCCTGCGAACCATCGAAGCTCCGTAAGCTATTTTGAAGCTTCTTTACAAGACAGAATCAAAATACCCTGACAGGATTCGTACCAACAGCGGTGAGGAACAAGAAAATTAATATAAAGACCCTAACCATTTAGCAAGAGATGTAATATGTCTAGAATCAAGTAGGGTCCGTTTGTAAATTATTCAGACTGTGTACCTCACGTTGGTCTTTTTCCCGTTTATTTTACAAGATTTTATGATTTTATATCCGAAAGCATAACTTATAGCTTTTGTGTTTAAACTGGAACGAAAAATAGGACGTTCAAAAGTTTTACATGGTTTTTAGTGATAAGCCTGTAAGTGCTCTGTCTTGTACCCTATCCTGTTTTTGTTTGGGGTCCTCCTGGGCTCCTTACAACTGGTTCTTGCTGAACGTTGCCTTTTTTTTGTTGATCTTGTTTATCATATTTTGAACTTGATATTTACTGATGCAATCCTCATCGAACCAGTCGGTTACATTCTGACATGAGTTAAAGTTTACCAAGAATTTCATCAATCTTCTACTCTAAGTAAATCCGCATCCTGACAGTATGTCTCAGTTACAAATGACATTTGTGTTTAAGTAAATACGGAAACTATACATGCATTTGTATTAGCATCATCTTGTGTTTACTTTCATGTGTTCATACATTCATAACCAAATGTGTTTGTGTTCTTCTCTTTGCCCGTTTTAGACGAATAGTATGTAAATATATCAAGGACATTGGCCATGTATCATTTTATCTACGTGAAAGAAAAACACGGAAAGTGCAAAAAAAAATGAAAAAAAGACTTGCTTACTTAAAACTAATCGTGTCCGAAATATGAACTTCAGTTTTGAATATTGGCATCGTTGGGATGGCGCTAAAGGGACACCAGAAATAAAAATAAGACTAATTTAAATATTTAATAATGAGTAAAAGAGTACATAAATTATGTATTGGCATGCATAAAAGTGGTGACAACGCAATTGAATTTCCATTTTAATGACGATGAAATTGACTTTATATAATTCATATATATTTTATATATACAATTTAATTGCTATAAATGCATTAGTGTATAAAATAGAGAAAATAAGAATCCAATAAAAGCCATTCTAAGAAACGCGAAAACTGTTTCACTTTTAATTTTCTCTATTTGCAAAACACCTTTGCCCATTTTTATTATCGTTTTTATCATTTTGATGACTCTCTCATATCGCATGGTTGGGAATTCTTTCTTTTAAGGCATGTTTCTGGGGAAAAAAATGTGTCGGTCTAACGGCCTCGCCATGGTTTTAGCAGAAACATCTCTCGATGTCGCCCAGCCAGTGTTATATCCTCATAACTAACTCGTTGCATATGCTATAACTATCACTTGTCATTCAGGTTTTTTTGCATTGCTGATGATATCAAACGCCGTTATTTAAAATAACGATTGTACTGTAAATGAATTAAGTACCCACATTTTCGCATATATATATATTAAACATTTATTGTTGCATTTGATCAACCTGGACGATTTTATCTATGAATTATTTTTATTCAAATTTTCTTAAATATAACAATAATATTTAACCTGAAATTAACCATTGTAATAATCCGTGTTAAATGTGCGTGTGTATGTGTTTTGTCACCCCTAAGAATATTGTCCCAAATTTAGTCCACTGAAAACATTAATGATATCATTTTGATAGCATTTAAAGGTAGCATATATACCCTTTTAACGTGACTTGAGTGTTAAGCCTATTGTTAAATACTTAAATCATGAAGTTGCATCTTTAAGTTAATCAATAGTTAAAACATAATTGTATCAATCAAGTTATGAGTTTGAATGTTGTATATGTAAACACAAGGTTGAATATTGAATTCCGCTGAATATTGAATTCCGTTTTTAAAAATGTCGATTTAAATGAAAGAAATAAACAATGTTTAAATTTTTCATTTTTTGTCTTCTATTTTTGAGTTTTAGTAAACCAACCAACAACACTTTATGGTTATCAACATAGGGAAAATGATATTGTCTACTAATATCAAACATTCAACTTTCTAACATGTAGATTCTGGTTCAATTCAAAATTATAATTGTAAAATTTTCATTTGAATATAAAACGCAGTTTTATTGTGTCAATAAGCATTTTAAATGTTAGACTTTATAAGTGTATAATTAAATTTTTCCCTACTTATATAGCTTATTTGAACTATAATGTTTATAACTGATAAATGTAAGTTGCGATAACATTCTTTTTCATTTGATTCAAAAACCCTTTTTTCTCGTCCATTTTCCATGGTTAAAAAATTATTTTTGGATAATACCGACTTTCATTAATTACTATGCTATTAAATGTCCGTCTTGGTGGTTTTATTTTTGTTTCGATTGTTGTTAGAAATCTTGATTTGGTATTGTTACTTGATTTTAACGTTTCTTTAAACAAATTTTAAATAAACATTAGCATTACATAGAGGATATTGAATGAGTGTACAATCAAAACTGGATCTACTTGTTGAATAAAATTATAATATGCAAACCTTTAGCGAGAGTTATAATACTTTATTCAACGAGTTTAATTTATTTATTATTTTTTCGTTACCGCGCCTATAGTGTAACGCTTACATTTAGTGCGTTTTTTGCTTTGAAATAAGGCAAATGACATCGCGTCAAAATTTTTGCCCGGCTATCCGAAAGCGGCACTGATAAATCAAGATGCTAATTTATCTTAAGACGTAAGCCAATGAATTACATATAATAAAATCATGAATAATTTCCATGTACTGGACTTTCTGATTTAGTGTGTATAGAAAAAAAAAATTATTGTCCGGTTAAGTCGTTCACTAGTATTTAAGTTAATCTACGTGCATTTAGTCAGTATTTTCTGCCATATATAAGTGCCTTTTGCTGGTTTAAACACTCAATATGTAAGTATTAGTAGTACTTTAGAACATGTAGAAGTACTCTTGAATTTCTAGTATTGTTTCAGTAAGTACATGTACTTTCACTCCCATATAGATAAATAATACGCAACTTCAGAAAATGGAAGATTGTTAAATGTCTTAAATTAACTGTCTATAAATACTAAAATTTCATCAGGGAAAACATTAAATGAAGATTAGTACCGAAAACATACTTAACGTATAATAAAATACACGAGACGTGCAGATTTACATTCAACTTGTAAGTATCGGAAGCACACTTGAATTAAATAAGTACTCCACTTATATAACAGAAGACGAGACGCAAAGTCGGACAATAACATTGATATTATGTCTCAAATTTACTGCCTTTGAATATTATATAATTTCCTCAGAAACAACAGGCAATTGAAATGAAAAATACCGACAATATACTTAAGGTTTTCTTTTGTGCACATACACAATTTGGGGTATATAGCGTCGAAAACGGTAAAAAGACTTTGGCTAACCTCGGATGTTACAAACTTTTTATAGCAGCACCAGAAGCGAAAATTAACACACCTGCTCGAGCTAAGAGATGCATAGTCTCCAGTAATTCGAACCCGTTCAGTCGCCTCTTACGATCGCGCAGGGATAAACGGTGACTGCAATTCTGATGCCTTATTCCTAACAGGCAACCCCTTGGCCACCTTCCTAAATATGCAAAACAGAAACCTGGCCGACAATTTCTTATTTTATAAAAAAAGCTAATTAAAAGGTAGACGATATAATGTTAAGATAATCATATATATGTACAGTATTTGTATTTGTACGAGAAGTATCGACTAATTACAAACAAAAGGGTAATTCACGGATGTATAGAATATTCATGACAATGGAAGTCAACGAGGTCAGATAATGATGATCAAGTAAAACCTTTTATTTCTATTACAATATGTGAAGCATTTATACGAATTTAGTGGAAAAATATATAATATCCCGTTCGAATTTGTACATCTACCATGTACTTTTAAAGTCTGTCAGATGCTGAGTTTTTGTTATTTTAAATTATATTTTAACGGAATTTCATACACGAATACACAGGCAGAGTGACACTGGTATTATATAATAATAATGCTGATGATAATAATAATAAACTTCAAAAGTGAAACAATTAGATTACCCCGATAGTGGTACGCAAATGCGTTCCATTTCCCCCAACCGAGTGCCTAGAATTTTACCGATAGTCACGTGACATGTGCGACAGATACCAACCAAACAGTAAATCACGTTAAGAGTTGGAGAAAATCCTGCTATAAACTGATAATAATCAGCAGCTTTTTAATTGGTCAAATGTCACTGGGTCATAAAATGTTGATAGAGTATGTAACCACAACTTGTGACCCCCTTTCCCAATATATTATAAGTATGTTTATATTCCAAAAGTTTGTTGACAAAGAAATAAAAAGTGACTTTGATATAACAATTCAAAATTTTAGAATTTTTGTTCAAAATCAATTATTTACAAAGGCATTTGTTTTCAAATATGTTATTTTTTATGATGATCAACGACATTTTATTAAAATAAGTTGGTTTAAATGGCATTTATGTGAGTACCACGGAAAGTGTCTGTTGTCACGTTAACATTTATCTGCAAACATACATAAAGAAAACATACATAAAGAAAAGAAAACATACATAAAGAAAACATACATAAAGAAAACATACATAAAGATGCGGCCTTGGTATAATCACAAATGGGGATTTAAAACCAGGTTCTGGTTCACCAACCTTAACTCCTCTACCCGACAGGTTTCTTTGAGACGAGGCAGAGGAATCAAAATTGAAGGAGGTGAAATAGAGAAGGCACATGATAAATTTGAACGAACCAAAATTACATCTTTAAATTATTTCAAATGTATAAGATATTACAAACAATTTTTATGATGTACAGAACATGTTCAAAGTGACACTTTGAAAAGAGTTACTTTAGTTTTTTATACCACAAAAGACACAAAGATACACCAAAAATAGAACACTTCAAATAATTATTACGAAAACAACTTAAAATTAGTCTAAATTATTTGTTAACACTTAACTCATTAACAAACATTTAGACTGGCAATTAAAACTTGCCGCAATATGTTGCATTTGTGATTTAAAGATATATTCTATCACACCATATTTTTCATTTAATTGCAGGAAAATAAAGTTAATGCACATCATCATTTAATTACCTATTTAAGATTTTCAACTTTTTTACGTACTGACTAAATTTTCTACAAATGGCACTAGTTGCTGTTTGATGAAAGTGTATTCGGAATAAACATCAAAAACGACGTCAAAGATGGTAAGCTTCTTTTTTATTATTTCCTACTTTTACTTATTAATTAACTTGGAACTATTAAATAAAGTATATATACATTCCTCTGAACCTGAGTATGAATACACTTAATTTTAAAGAAAATTAATAAATATACCCGTAAAAAGATGCAATTTAGTTAAAACATATATATTTTAAGCTCAATTTTTAAGGGAAGTTTTTGCAACTTATATTAATGGGTTTCAAGTCGGCTTCCCTGAATTAACCATTAATGATACCATATGAACCAATATGGTTGTGACCAAAGTAGGGCTTAAACCCATGGTCCCTTGGTGGAAGGACAGATGCCTGAAATATTTTGTTTAAATTAAAAAAGAAATAATGTTATCTTCATTTAAGGCATGACCATCCTAACGAGCACTATAAGGAGCTGAAAAATTGACAAACATAGGTCAGATATATGCCTTATAAGACAGCGGCATGCAAAATTTAAGTAATCTTTACCGTATGGTAAACGGGTCATGATCACTTTTTCTTAACTTAAGCTTTATTGTTAGAAGGGCTTATTTTCAGTATTGATTAACATCTAAATAATCTACGCCTTCATATTAATGAAAAAAGTATTAATGAAAAAAGTTTTGCTATTAATAATTGTTAAGAAACAGATAGCAACATTCTGCTTACAATTCACACGAGTAAAATGATTGTTCCTGCTCATTTTATGAAATATGTATAAAAATGTCTCCCTATCCCATCCGTTTTTAACACGATGTTTGTTTGTTTGGGTTTTACGTCACACCGACACAGTATAGGTCATTTGGTGACGTTCTAGCTTTTCTGGTGGAGGAAGACATCAGGTGCCCTTCCGTGCATTATTTCAGGCACGAACGGGCACCTGAGTAGAACCACCGACGTTCCGTAAGCTAGTTGGATAGCTTCCTCACATGAAAGAATCCAAAGTCGTCCCTGTCGGGATTCGAACCCACAGCGGTGAGGGGCAAGTAGTTTGATTTTTCAACACGTCTTTGACATTTGACTACTTAGAGAGCTTAACTAAAAAAGTCACTAACAATCATGGTTTACCTTTAAGACTCAAAAGTATTGGTTGATCTTGTAACATATTAAATGATCTTATTAGACTGTGAAATATAAGGTACCATATTTGTACACTATTTAGCATTATGTAGCCGATATATACTTATATTAACTATATAGTTAAAAATTAAACACATTTTTCTTTCCAAAAGTGAAATTAGAGAAACGTGAATAATGTTAAAAGAAAAAAAGAAAGAAATGAAGTTTACCCTTTTATGGTTTGAACCAACGGTCCCCTATTTCAACGCAAATAACAGTAGTTCTAGCCTATTTGAATACTCGCTTATGCGGAGGTAATACATTAGGATAGTCATGCTTTAAAATGATCCATTATCTTTGTATAAAAGATTATCATGTCAGATTAGGCCTCGATTTTATGTTCTGCATTTCGCAGACAAAATACAACAGAAATCTAGCGTAAGAACATATGTTGTACTTCGTCAGCTATAAAACATGAAGTATACTTATATTTTGAATCAATTGAGTTCTTTTAAATGGATATCGTTTAAAGGAAACACCAATAACATGTTTAAGAATCTAGTAAGTTTTTCTTTTCAGTCCATTTAATGTATATGTGATGCGGTAAGAATACGATTTTCTTTGTATGTTTGTACTCACTCTGTTTAAATAGGAAAATACGTAGGCATCATATCATCCAATATTCGATTTGTTCGTCATTTAAGATGTCGTTTGACGATGATTTTAATTTAGATCAATAAGTATTCACCGTGTTTTGTTTCAGACTTAAAAAAATGTAATTTATATATGCAGATATGCACATAAAGTAGTAACTGGTTTCATTCAAGTCAATACATTTATGGCTGTATTATTAGCTTTCCATTAAATAAGTTTAAAGTTTAAAGTTCACTCAAATCAATACATTTTATGGTTTCCATTAAATAAGTTTAAATGAAACAACTAACGAAAATGCTATTTATAAGTGTTGAGTTTTTTGTCTGCATCAAAAAGAAGTTGGGATGCGTTTATAGAATGACACTCATTTTGATCTTCTTCGTAATGAATATAATATTCTCATCTAAAATTATCTTTTATTTTAAAAATAATAATACATTTTTTTTTTCACAGCTTACATGTTACATTTGGATATGGCTTCTTATTACAAAGTCAGCAAGAGGTACATGTTTGGCATTAACATATTTAAAGCAATTATACTATTTTGTATCAAATAAAACAGCGTATGTTAATGATACTGAAAATTCTCAGTAATCACGAACATATTATTTTCTAGGACGTATTTTGTTTTTGGATCGATCATAAGCAAAATGCTCCATGAATAGAATACAGTTTAAGTGGCATTATATCATTTTATGTTCATTTTGTTTCACTGTCAAACAAAGATAAAAAGTTTGTATATTTTAAAAGATAAGTACTCAATTGCGATTATTAACAATAATTTATTATAGCAAAACATTATAATAATAAAAATGTTTAGTTTTGATAATAATAATGTGAATGTTGGAATATTTTCAATTCAAATAAATATGCGTATATTGTTATGCAATTTTGTTTTATTAAGTAAAATAAATCGGCAATCCAGATCTCGCAAAATACACATTTAATGCATAGAAAGAAATTAACTATTTTAATTGTAGGCAGGGGTACTGATTGTCAGGTAGAGTGTGCGTGCTGCGTAGACAAAAAATGTGGTCAAGGAAGATGGTATAAGAATGAGTGTACTTCCGGTTGTATTGATGGTTATTGGGGTGCTCGATGTTACAAAGAATGCTCGCACAGTTGTAAGAAGTGTAAAGATAACTTTTGTATTGAGTGTAATGATGGTTATTACATGAATTCCCCCGGTACCTGCTCAAAATGTTTAACCGGATGTAAGATATGTACGTCAGGCAACACGTGCACATCCTGCAAGAATAAATACTACAACGACAATGGTCACAATGACTGTCGTAATCGTGTAGATATCTGTCCCCAAAATTGCAATTGCAAAGATAATCAGTGCGAGTCCTGCAAGGAAGGGTTCTACGATCCCAGTAATTCATGCATCAGTTCATGTCCGGTTAACTGTATCACGTGTTCATCAAATAAAACATGTGAAATATGTAAGGATGGGAACTACAATGGTTATGGGTACGGCAACAGTAGTCGACGTTTAAGGAACGACTGCAGTCACGTTTGCCCGGACAACTGTGATGAATGTACCTCATATAACAACTGTACTGTATGCAGATCTGGTTTCCATGGATTAAGATGCGAACAGCAATGCTCGTCAGGTTGTATCATTATTTGTAAATTGTAGTATTTAGATGAGCATGTGTTGTTTTTTTTCTAGTATCAGGCGTATGAATTATGTCTCGGAAGATTTCTTATGTTCTCAATCCGAATGCGCAAAAGGCTAAATACATTTTCCTAATTATATCACAGATTATTGAAGGTAGCAAAAAAATGTAAATGTTGACTTCAAGGTGACACTAAATGCTTAATCTATGAGTCGAAAATGCAGTTTTTATTCCGCAACATTCCTATGTGATAATAAAGCGTAATGGCTTTCAATTTAAGTTACTGCCTTAAAAACACCCGAAAAACAAATGATGTACTGAAGATGAAACGACATGTCTGGGAGGAAGGCCGCCTTAAATCAGAACATTTGTACTTTGTCTTCTATTTCAATGCCATCCTAATCAGTTAAGGAACAAGAAACTACCTGGAGTAGTTTCTTTTGCACCAAAGGATATTTTTCTAATACTCATTGTAAAAAATCCGAAATCTTAAGCATTTTCATGGTTTGCCAGTGCAATATTCAACAAATCATCGTTAAACTGAATTAAATTTCATATTCTTTCTTTTTTTTGCAACAGCTTAGGTTATAGGACACCTGCAACATTTTTACGGAAATAAATTAATTGATCTTTGAAAGAAAACAACCTTAATGAATTGTAAGACTAAAACATAAAAACAAAGTAGGTACAATTGTCTGTTTAAAGCGGCCGACCACTTTTTTGAGATCGATCTTTTTTCAATGTATTTCTATTTCAAAGAGGAGCGTAAGTATGTCCATGTGCCCTGTCCTGTTTTGTGTCTTGTGTCCATTGAATGCCGACTTTCTTGATTGATCTAGTTCTGTTCCTATTTAAATAATGCTGAAACGTTTGAAACATGGAATTTCAAAGACAACCTCTAACAGTACACGGGAATTAATTAAACGTATGATAATTATGCTCTAGGGGCTACTAAGAGATGTTGGACTTTTACATTATCTCTCACGAACATATTCAATCAAATAGAAATAACGTATTCACTGAAGCGCGCCCGAACCTTATCTATGATAATGTTGTTTTCAATGCTTACAATAGATTTCCTTGTTTTTGTCTTAATTTTTTTTTCTGTAACAGTGTTATGAGTTTGCCAAGATTGATGGTTGCTTGTTAAACAACCTTCAAGAATCTTTATAACTAACGCATTAACTCATTGTGTACAGAATGTTTCTTTTTCTAAGTAAATATATAAAATACTGACTTAAGATAGGAAAAATTGACTTATTTCAGTATAACTACACTCAATGTATTTCATTCAAAAGATAAGTTGCTTTTAAAAATTTAATTGTGCATTACGTTTCAATGTCGATTTAGCTCCAGCACAAACTGGATGGACGGCAACATCAACAGTATTTGTTTTGGTGGCTGTTCTTGCTGGATCAGCGATTTGTATCTTTGTACTTGTTATCACTTTGATCAATTTGAAACTTCGTTACAGGTATTGTGAAAGTTTTGCTTAGTTTTATTGGTACTGTTCTGACACTTTATATAAATAACGAGATATAATAATGTGTCCAAAACGTCGTTAGAAACATAATTTATATACGTCCCGTTACCATAACATAGAGACAAACGAAATCCCTATAGTTGACGTAACATGCCAAAGAAACTATGATTCATGCTTTATAGCTTCTAAGGAAATATGATGACTAAACACAAACATTTAAAAAGGGCAAGTTTTGACCCTATGCACGTGGTTTGAATGAACAGGTCCTGGAACATTTTTAAATTGCCGTTTATAGCGTTCTTTCGGTTTGTGTTTCTTGTTTCATGTACTGATGCACTTAGACCTTAAATTTGGGTTATAAGTTATATATAAGACGTGTGTAGAGTACTACAATTGTATGTTTGTGGCTGGGTAGTTGATGGTTTATAAACAATCTACGATCTTAGCATTGAAGTGTCTAAGTCTTGTTCTGCTCTGATACTTTCTCATTCATCAAACAGGAAGCATTTTTGTATCTTTTGTAGTTGGCCTCTCAAATTTTTGGTCATAGTTTCATAATTATGTGGTTTAGAATATGGATATGTTGATAATGACGAATTGCGCAAGTCGGACACCATGCTCACATTTGTGCACGTTTTGCTTACTAGGTGAGCTAAAAAAAAGAAATTACTGTGAAAACAAAGTTTTTCAGGCATTGGTTTGAAGTCAGCGCCCTTAACTACTCTGTCACGGACTGAAAGAAATATAATAATTGTACAATCATGTCAATATAGATATATATTAAATCATTCTATATAAACATAATTGGTAAACCGTTATTTAATTCCTAAAATTTTAGACTATCTTACAAACGTGTTATACTTGTGTAAACTTTTCGTTTTTTTTGTAGGTCGCAAGTCAAAAAAGAAGAATTTGCAATACATCATGACAATACATGCCCGGAAAAAGGTAATTGATATATTTTAATAAATCTCCTTGGACCATATTGCATACTTCTTGTTTCGTAATTGTTCTAAGTCGTTTTTTCTTAGGCAATAAATCTGCAGGATCTTGTTTGTAACGCTTCGGTCATATTGCGACTGTCGTGATTTGCGGCTCGGGAAATACATCATATGCCTTTCCTGGCATAATGTCAGATCTGAGTATGCACGTAAAAGCAACCAAGATATTTCCTTCAAACCTGTATGCAGTTATAATACGGAAAACGTTAAAGCCTTGGTACTTGAGTTTCATATGGTGGCATATTTCTGCCATAATTTCTGCTGACAGTTAACCATAAAATAATTGCGTTTACTTTACTGACTGACTATTTAGTTTTCGCGTTGACACTATAAATAACAGGCTTTTATCAGACTAACTAGATATTGTTATGTAAGATAGGTAAATATTTAAGTTAAGTCTGATACTTAAGCAAACAAACAAATAATGTTTAACAGATAAACAAATAATTATCTTTTATTTAAGTGTTGCCATTTCTGGACACGTTTAAGTGTTATCGGAAGTTAGATACTCATTTGTTATTGATCTTATCTAACATAGAAATATCTAGATAGTCTGATAAATATCTGTTATTTATCGCAGAAATATGCCACCATAGTTTAAATATTAATCTAGTAACATGAATTTATATTTTAACGAACAATGGTTTGTACCATATAATTAAATCTAGTGTAACATATGCGATTCCTGAGTAACATAAGTCGGTGAAATTACAAAACTCATGTCAGATATTCTGAGACAAAAATACAGGTGCTTTTAATATACGTATCAGTATTTTTTTTGAGGTACATGCCAGTATTCTCAATACAAAAAATATTTTAACTAAAGTAATTTTTCAAACCATGTGCTTGTTTTATTCTAATAAACTATATATTAACAAAGCACTATTGAAATACTCTTTAAACTAATATGTTCGTGGCTAAGTCGCTATAAAATGAGTGACAATGCAAATACGCAAATGCCTCACAAGAAATGTCACTTTTATACCCCTGTTTTCAGCTAGGCCTGCCATTAATTCGATGAATCGAATGCACAATTTCTAATCACAATTATTATGATTATTGTTATAAATGCAAAGCAAAAGGATTTATAAATGATTTTTTTATTAATGATAATTTTATTTTATAGAAACTAACATTAGAGTCCCGACATGTCACTACGAGAATACCGATGACTTAAGGTAATATGAAATGAATAAATACATACAAATAAATTTGCATGTAAAATATGACATGTTAAGAAGATAGTAATAATTTTATAGCTTGCACTAGACAATTTCAAACAACATTTACTCAAAGTTTAAATTGTATTTGCAGGTATTTGTTCAATTATTTTTTTATTTATGTTTATAGGAGACCTGTTTAATAAGGACCGAACGCGTCGTCAACCTTGTTGAAACTGACAACCAAGTATGGCGTCGATATTTCAGATACATTTATATATGTGTGTTGTTTCCTTTGTATATCAAAAAATGATTTCATAATTTGCATAAAGTATGTGTAAATGAGTTTACAATAGTTTGAAACTCATGCAAGAAGCAGCATCAAATTTAAAATGAAATAATTATACATTTACATGTATTTAAAAAAATGTTCAATTTAACTATCGTCTCTCTGGGCTTACCTATTGTTGATATTGTAGTGTTTGTTTGTTTGTTTGTTTGTTTCATTTTACGCCTTTTTCAACAGTATTTCAGTCATATAGGCGGGTAGTTTCCTAACCATCGTTCCTGGAGAGTTACACCAGTACTAGACTACCTTCCTCCGCGCTAAACTACCAAAGCATCTCCCGGGGATCGAACCCACGCCAGAGAGGTAACTGGATTAGAAGTCATCGACTCTAACCCCTCGACCACGGAGGCGTAGTGTAATACTTTTATGTCAATTCATTGTTTAATAGTCATACCTCAGGCAAATTCTTCCTTTTACAATACAAAGGACAAGATTGCATTTGTGACAAAAACGCTACAGCCCCGCATAAATACAACAATAAATAGAAGGACCAGAAATAGATCAGTTCTGTTTGTGTTTCTATAAAATTGAGCTTTGTCATAATGCAGTATTGTCTAAAGATTATTGGGCCAGGGTCATATTTCAGCATGTCAAATGAATCACAATGTGCAGATGTTTCTATTTCTGATTCAAAGACAATGGTATAATAATTTATTCAGAATAAAAGCATTCTTACTTGATAGAAGAATATATATCAATAAGCTTTATTAAACAGAGAAACATGCGTGAGAGTAGACTGGTAGTATGACGTACATATCTGACACTTGTTACGGATTATCTTAAGCATTGTATGTTACCTAGCCGTCCGTGACCGAGTGGTAAATGTCGTTCACTTTAAAACCACTGTTCCTCACCGCTGTGAGTCAGAATCACGACACAGTTTTTGGATTCTTTCATGTGAGAAAGCTATACACTGCCCAGCTACCTTACGGAACGTCTATATTCTCGTGCCTAAAATAGTGTACGTAAGGGCATCTGAGGTCTTCCTTCACCAGTTAAGCTTGAACCTTGTCATATGACATATATTGTGCCGGTGTGAAATAAAACTTAATCAATCAAGCAAACAAACCTGGTCTGACCATTCAACCTGTACGCCGTCGTGAATAGCTTAAAAGAAGCCCATTTTAAACCGCAATGTATATTACTTTTAGATAAATTAAAGTTATGGATTATTATAACTACATTTCAAGTGGACACTTCTTACTGATTCAAATACATTTTATCTGGCATCACTATTACCTTGCATTTTTTATTATGAAAGGATCTATGTACATTTGAAATACTAATTTTTCAACAGTAATGGTGGAGAGAGACCCTTCATCATAAGCATCTAACATGCTCTTAAACCATTGTTTGAACATTATTAAACTTATGTTTTACCTTTCTAGAGAATGATTTTTTTTTTCGTTTCTGAGGCATAAAATTAAAAAGTAATTATTTTAAACATAGAATATTCTTACAATTACATTGTCATTGAAGACATAATGCAAATTGATGGAAAGAGCCAAAAACTTACTATTGATTGTTAAGCACCTTTCAGTCCGTCCTGTACCATTTAGACTGACACACAAATTCAGACAGTGCATAAGAATAAAACACTTATGTTTTAAAGTCAACGACCTTAACTATTGTACATGGACGCCCTATTGTGGATATACATGTATATACACCTAGATATCAATAACCATTTGTATATTCAATTCATAAAAAACCTTCTTTGTTTCTGTTTGAACATTTATTATTGCCATAAAATATCAGGAAAATGTTATTTTCTATATTTTCCTATTATGAGTGGCTGAATTCATTGCTTTACTTAAATAGTAATATATCAAGAGTTTCATATATATATATATATGTAAATGTTACAGAGAAAATGATGATACCATTAATTGTAAATATTCAGTTGACATTAAAACTCTAAAGTCTATTGCAAAATATTCAAATTTTAAGGTTTGAAATGTAGTTCATTTTATATTTTACAAATATGCATATGGTTTTATTATATTCGGGACAGAACTGCTTTATTTCCGTCATTCAGTTTTCATGAGGAAAAATGTATTTTATGGTTCATTTCACCAAATAAATGTCTATATTCTAGAGCACAAATCTTAGGCATGCCACAATTATTCTAATGGGGTTTTCTCGTAAAGTGTCATTATGCATGAGAAAGTAGCATTTCTTAAAAGGTTATTAAATTCAATTATTGTGTTTTATAATTCCCGAGAGTCCCATTTGCGTCGATTTTCAATTATTTCTTTTTCTATTTTGCCATTTTACTGACGTTCCTTTTTCATAGATACATATACCTAAAACTATGAAATGAAAAAAAAAACATAGACATATATATGTTATCAGTGTTCAGTGGTTTTAATTTATTCAGTTAATAAAATGTTTGAAAACGTACATGTGTTTATGAATACGTAAATATATATAGTTGCCCTGCATGGGAACATAATATTTGGGGTTGTTGTTGTTGTGTTTTTTTTTTCGGTAAAAAAAAACAAAATTAAAAAAAAACCAAAAAAAAACACCATAAAATAGAATTGTACGTAGGTTATTAACAATGACTTGGATTTTCTGAAAGCCCTAGGACGTTGCATTGTCTAGCTCTAATCGGTACTTCCTCTTTATATGCAAAATGTATAAAAATTTTATTTAAAAAAACAACATACAAATAGCAACAACTTAAACGGTTGACAATCCATTTTTAATGTGAAGGATTTTATTGCAGTCTTTCCTAAAGAACGGTTATTCAAAACTTGTTTTTTTTCAGTGTACCATTCACATCAAGTTGATATTTATACAGCTGTTTCGTTCCTTTGGGTACGTACACGTAGGGCACAAAATGGGCGCAATTTAATGAAACTATTGCCATTTGTTCATCGACTGAGCTGTTCGGCAGCTTCAATTGTTTTTTCCCTTATATTGTGAACAGTTCTAAACCTTGACGGACTTCTCCGCTGTAATAAAATTCGTCCTCAAATGTTTCAGTGTACAGAGCAATGTGATTTCAAGTCGGAGCTCGTACATGCAGTCATGGCCCCTCTTTGAGCACAAAGTGTCACAGGTGAGAAACTCTACAGCTTAACTGGAACTTAAACCCGGTAGCCTGTACAGATTGAGCTATCTGGCTACTTACATACCTTCCTTATCGAGTTCACAGTTTTAACCTTGACGGAACTTCTCCGCTGTAATAAAATTCGTCCTCAAATGTTTCAGTGTACAAAGCAATGTGATTTCAAGTCGGAGCTCGTACATGCAGTCATGGCCCCTCTTGAGCACAAAGTGTCACAGG